>NC_064646.1:143068242-143368242 GCF_023864345.2 Schistocerca serialis cubense
GAAGAAGTATTTAGATTTGCTTTAATACTTGACTGTGAATTATTATAGATGCTTGAAGATCTGTAAGAAGCCGGCTTTCAACATGTCTAATACTCCCCCATTTCTTGGAGCACTATTACTGCACAAGGGCCATGCGAGCAATAGCTGTCCACATTCCCAGATTTGGGATTTACCCATTTCCGGAGACACTGCTCGCCCTTCGCCTGTACCTGTCACGTAGCTGGACCTGCTGTGGCACGTTCTGAACCCCTGGGCCCGCTGGCGTTCAACTGTACAACAAATTCGTCTCCTCCCATACCACTTCCAGGTGGCAAAATCGCTCACCTAACAGCGCGTAATGTTGCATGACTTCCAGAGGAGCTGGTATGGACCAAAACAAGAAAAAAGTCTCGAGTTCATATGAGTATTAATGTGTACCTGAAGAGATATGGGCAATTCTTCAGTAGAATAGATGTGTTTCACCATATCGAAGATGATCAAGTGCTCAAAGCTGCCATAGGTGTTAAGGTACACATTTTAGAGTTCTTTTTTTCTTGTTTTGGTCCATACTAACACCTCAGGACGTTGCCTAGCCTACAATCTCAGCAGCAACAGTACAGGCAGAGGTTGTAACGTTCTCTGGCAGCACGCATCCAAAGTGAAAGTTAATAGAACATTTCGATGTATAATGCTCACTATAACAAATAATTTATATGTATTTTTGTTAATTGAATTTCAAGAGGACACTTAATTTTGCGAGCGAAAAGATAATTATGAATTTTGCTATTATAAATGATTATTCAAAGAATGTGAAATACTATCTCTGGCAGAGGATGTGAAAACCGCCACAGGAGAAACGATATGTAGTCAAAACTGACAAAGACTGTACAAGAGTTAGTTAAGATATAAATAGGCAATATATTGTAACAGAATCGTTTGTCTTCTGCACGGAATGAATGGGAGAGGAACCCGTGACGTTGCATTAGGCTCTTACGTAGTCTTCATTTCTCATAAGTCAATGATCGACGCCATTTGTTGCTCGGATTGTAAAAGGTGTGTAAAGATTTTAATTGTTTCTGTTAAAATATATTTATCTAGTAAAATCTGTTTGTCACAATTACTGCAACTTTCGCACCGGACATCGTTGTTGTTGTGGTCTTCAGTCCTGAGACTGGTTTGATGCAGCTCTCCACGCTACTCTATCCTGTGCAAGCGTCTTCATCTCCCAGCGCCTACTGCAGCCTACATTCTTCTGAATCTGCTTAGTGTATTCATCTCTTGGTCTCCCTCTACGATTTTTACCCTCCACGCTGCCCTCCAATACTAAATTTATGATCCCTTGATGCCTCAGAACATGTCCTACCAACCGACCCCTTCTTCTAGTCAAGTTGTGCCACAAACTCCTCTTCTCCCCAATGCTATTCAGTATCTCCTCATTAGTTATGTTGTAAGAGGTCCATGATTAAGGAATTTGTTGCTAGCGCACTCGAGCAGATGTAATTTCGATGTATTGCTCACGCGCTGCCTGCGATATGTAAACTATAAGAGAATCTGAGACCAAAGAGCAGTGTTGACTGCAGTAGGAACTGTGTGTTTGTAGCAGTAAGTAGTTGCTAGCGAGCAGTCTGGTGTATCGTGTTGGCTGGGCCGGTTTTGGTGCAGCGATGGCGGAGCCTGAGCGATATAATGTAAGGTAAAAGCAGCCTCGCGCATATGTAGTATTGTTATATCAAGTCCCAAGTAAATGTTTAAAAAATCTCTTAATAATAATCATTCTCATAAAATTTTTGACACTCATTAATTTCAACTTAAAAAATTTACTAATTTCTCCAATCCTTGGTCATCCCGATTATTGCAAAGAAAAACCAGTTGTTCCTTTCATATGTGACAAATCAATCGGCCATCATTGCTCTGGGCTGTGCCACAAAAATTTATTGTAAGAGCAGATATATATATGCCTTATCCGGCGACCTTATTGAAGTAAGAATTTTCAATTTTTTTCAGAATGATCTTTCAGGGCCATGACGCAGCACTGCTGACGTCCAAAATTTACCAGTTTAAATTCACAGTCATTATTGAAAGGTTATAAGTGAGCGACAATTTTATTGAGAGATTAGTCGAATTTTATTATTGATAGGTTACGCAGTTTGTCTGTTAGTAGGTTACGCTAAATGTCAATGTTATGGTTATATTTTTTACTGTTGGCAGGTTTCGGAACTTTTACTGTTGAGAGGTTACACTAAATGTGAATATTATTTATATTATATTTTTTAGTTTTCGTGGGGAGGTTACACTTGGCGACAACCGGCCAGGATCGTATTTTTGTGAATTTCTGAGAAGTAGTCAGCTATATATCTGCTCTTATTTACTTAATTTTAAATGTAGTTTGCATCTGGCGCAACGAATTTACTAACTTGTCACTCTTTCTTTCACAGGTCATCGGTAATTTATTGCTCTTTATTGCTCTTTGTTGTAATTGTATTTGTTCCATTTTTGCTTAGACTTTGATTGATTTTGTGCTTAACATTGATTTATGATAATGCCGCGAAAAACTGCTAACAGTACATCGCGATGTGCAATGAGTGAAAAAACCAACTCGAATAATTTGACCGATAATACTAGCGACACTCAGTGTCATAATGATAATCCTCTAATTAAAGATAATCAGTGCGTACCGATCACTAGTAATGATTTTAATCCTAATGATGAGCAAACAAATTGCGTCTACTGTAAATTTAACGATAATTGATGACGCGGCACGTTCCGTTACAATGAACGCTGCCCATTTTGAAACACCTGATTTGCAAAATTTACACAGTGAACAGACAAATGTTTCTAACGAAGGTGAACAATATACACAAAACGCGTCCGATTTATTTGATTCCGATGCAGTGACCAACAGAGCACATCCAATTAGCAAACCTTTTCGTGAATGAGACAATGACGAAATGGTTACACAAAACGTGACACATGCAGATACATCATCACACAGCACAGAAAATAGAGTCGCTAATTTTGGCTGGGATCAAGTTATCGCATTATTACTACAACTCAATGAAAAATTCGACAACCATTTCAAACAACTTAATGAAAAATACGACAACCATTTCAAACAACTTACTGAATCGTGCAAACAACTTAATGAAAGTTTCAAACAGTCGAATGAAAAACACGACAACCTTAACGAACAAAGGAAACAACTTAGTGAACAGATTACAGCCGTTACCGTGCAACGTCATGATACTAAAGAACAATTACGTGAGGAAATTAAGGCTTGTGCTAGGAACAATAGTGAAGAAATTAGATCTGTTGCACAAGAATTAAGTAGTACACGTGTAGCCACAACGAAATTACTTAGAGATGAAAGTAGAGCAATCACTGAACAATGTTCTAAAAACGCAACACAGTTACGTGACGAGTTTAAATTAATGTCAGCAGAACTTTCACACACGCTGGATGCGAAAGTAGATACGAAATTTGAACAACAGAACAGCCAAATTGACGAACGTTTTAAAGTGACAGAGATGAAAAATGTTGCAGTCTCTAACACGTCACAGCATACGCCACTTTCCGAACATTTGTCATACTCACACAGCCAGTGTAACTTAGGTAATTTACAGAGAGTACGTGACTTGGATTCCGGGCAGACACAGACAAACGGATTATGATACAATCCTGAACCTGTTCAGATATTCGGATACGATAATTTTGATTACAAGCACTTTCTATTCGTAAGAAAATTTAAGGTATTTAAAAATTGCAGAACACAGATACACTCTTTGGACTGGATACAACAACTTGCTTTTGAATTTTCACCAGCATTACCTGTAACGCAGAAACTAAAACTTATTTTCAGCGCGTAAGTGACCTCAAGGGATTCATTACACTTCGACGAATATGTGCCGTAGCGTGCACAGGGCCCCGAGCCGTAGTAGTGCTATTTCATCTTTAGTTTTCTGCACTGCTGCCTACTCTTCTACTGTCCTTTATATCTATCAAAACAGCTCTTCAGCTATCGATCTATCTAGAATTAAGAATGAGTAAAGAAAAACCAGATATGACAAGTTTTTTTTTCTGAAAGTGGCAATTTTCATTAGACACTCCAGAATTGACAACCACGATAACTTTAATACCAGACAAAAGTTTAATCATCAATATGTACAAAATTTTCAGCAATCGCAAACACATTTTGGTAACAATAGAGGCTTTTCACCGCAACAGCATCAAAACCAGCCGGTTAGCATACCTAACCAACAATGTAGTCTGCAAGGTCAACCAAGCTTTAATATTTCGCCGCCTACACGTATAGCGTCGGCTCCACCAAATAGTAACGCACCGCAACAAGGAAACCAGTACGTACAGAAAACACATCATTTCAACTCCTGTCGCAACGCGCCGTATAGCAACGACTACCATGACAGACGTAAAAGTAGTGAGCACAATTTTCAGCGTACATTTAATAACAGTAGGTCTTAACAGCAGCAGAATCATCCGCAACAACAGATTATCATGAATGAACCAGACAGTAGGTATCATCCCGAACCTAATGCGTCAGGACGAAATAGCAGAACAGTACAAATACACTCCTGGAAATTGAAATAAGAACACCGTGAATTCATTGTCCCAGGAAGGGGAAACTTTATTGACACATTCCTGGGGTCAGATACATCACATGATCACACTGACAGAACCACAGGCACATAGACACAGGCAACAGAGCATGCACAATGTCGGCACTAGTACAGTGTATATCCACCTTTCGCAGCAATGCAGGCTACTATTCTCCCATGGAGACGATCGTAGAGATGCTGGATGTAGTCCTGTGGAACGGCTTGCCATGCCATTTCCACCTGGCGCCTCAGTTGGACCAACGTTCGTGCTGGACGTGCAGACCGCGTGAGACGACGCTTCATCCAGTCCCAAACATGCTCAATGAGGGACAGATCCGGAGATCTTGCTGGCCAGGGTAGTTGACTTACACCTTCTAGAGCACGTTGGGTGGCACGGGATACATGCGGATGTGCATTGTCCTGTTGGAACAGCAAGTTCCCTTGCCGGTCTAGGAATGGTAGAACGATGGGTTCGATGACGGTTTGGATGTACCGTGCACTATTCAGTGTCCCCTCAACGATCACCAGTGGTGTACGGCCAGTGTAGGAGATCGCTTCCCACACCATGATGCCGGGTGTTGGCTCTGTGTGCCTCGGTCGTATGCAGTCCTGATTGTGGCGCTCACCTGCACGGCGCCAAACACGCATACGACCATCATTGGCACCAAGGCAGAAGCGGCTCTCATCGCTGAAGACGACACGTCTCCATTCGTCCCTCCATTCACGCCTGTCGCGACACCACTGGAGGCGGGCTGCACGATGTTGGGGCGTGAGCGGAAGACGGCCTAACGGTGTGCGTGACCGTAGCCCAGCTTCATGGAGACGGTTGCGAATGGTCCTCGCCGATACCCCAGGAGCAACAGTGTCCCTAATTTGCTGGGAAGTGGCGGTGCGGTCCCCTACGGCACTGCGTAGGATCCTACGGTCTTGGCGTGCATCCGTGCGTCGCTGCGGTCCGGTCCCAGGTCGACGGGCACGTGCACCTTCCGCCGACCACTGGCGACAACATCGATGTACTGTGGAGACCTCACGCCCCACGTGTTGAGCAATTCGGCGGTACGTCCACCCGGCCTCCCGCATGCCCACTATACGCCCTCGCTCGAAGTCCGTCAACTGCACATGCGGTTCACGTCCACGCTGTCGCGGCATGCTACCAGTGTTAAAGACTGCGATGGAGCTCCGTATGCCACGGCAAACTGGCTGACAATGACGGCGGCGGTGCACAAATGCTGCGCAGCTAGCGCCATTCGACGGCCAACACCGCGGTTCCTGGTGTGTCCGCTGTGCCGTGCGTGTGATCATTGCTTGTACAGCTCTCTCGCAGTGTCCGGAGCAAGTATGGTGGGTCTGACACACCGGTGTCAATGTGTTCTTTTTTCCATTTCCAGGAGTGTAGTTGAAATGCCACAGCATCCTCCCGCAAATAACGGCACGTCAGAAAGAATTTGACTAGATACAGTGCAGAATGAATCTTCCAGCAACGTAAGCAATACTTTTCTTACACAGACTCATGTTAACGAAAATGTTGTTACTTTTGACGACATCCGAGACACTCTTTTGCATGAAAAACCAGTTATTCAAAAAACCATTTCCCACCCCGTCATTGAAGTAAAGATTGGATCATCCACATTTTCAGCTGTAATCGATTCTGGATCACCTATGTCAGTTATAAATGAGGAAACTTTCAACGAATGTAACAAAGAGAACACCTGTCCTACGTTACCGTTAGGCAAAACTAAAGTAAAAGGAGCAGTGTCTGGTAAAGGAGTAGATGTAATGGTACAGACACACTTATTATTTTGTATTGCAGGTCATACGTTCCACTCAAATTTTTGGATTGTTCCCTTATTGACAACAGACGTTATTTTAGGTACGAGTTTTTTGGTACAACACGACGCAATTATTGACTTTCAAAATTCCTATTTAATGTTGAAGGATGAAAATGTACAACTGGCATTAGAATTTCAGCACGCTTTATCTGCAGAAGAACAAGCAATTAATCGAACAGAGGTCATTTAGACATCGCGTAACATAGACTGTCATTCCACATTGTTCACAGATACGTACGTACACAACTATAATACACCAGACGAAGCCGACTATGACGTTATGCAAATGATTTCTGATAAAGTTAAACAGAGCAGTGCAAATACAGACGACGAACGTACAGAGCTACGCAAAATTCTTTTACAGCAAGCTCCAGTTTTTGACAACGTCCGGTTTCATGTATGAATTTCAAGTTAAACAGCACGACACATTTAAAGCTAAACATTATCCTATTCCGTATATCTACAGAGAACAAGTTAAGAAAGAATTACAAGCTATGCTTGACCAAGGTATTATTGAACCGGCAGTTAGTCCGTACATAAACCAGCTCCATATTGTTAAGAAAAAGGAAGGCTCACTTCGCCTCGTACTTGATTCGCGTCATGTCAACGACATTATTATTAATGAAACAGATCGCCCACAGACACTAGAAGAACTTCTACAGAAATTTCATGGTACTGCTGTTTATTCCACATTAGATTTGAAATCGGGATTTTGGCAAATTCAGCTCCATCCGAACTGCAGAAAGTACACATCATTTCTCTGTTTTGGTGACTGTTATCACTTTCGCAAATTACCGTTCGGCTTAACAATTTCTTCAGCTGCATTTATTCGCAGTTTGAATGCTATACTTCTGACAGAACTTAAAGACAGAATCACAGCGTATGTAGACGACATCCTTATTGCAGAAGTTAACTGGTCTGAACATAATCTGATTCTGGAACAACTGTTGCAAACTTTTCGTGCACAAGGACTGACAGTTAATCTTAGCAAATCTCACTTTGGCAAAACTTCCATAAAATTTCTTGGACATGTAATTCAGCAGAAGGTATTGCGCCTGACCCGGAAAAACTTCAAGCTTTACGTGACATTACTGTTCCAACGACGAAGAAACAACTACGCAGCTTTTTGGGATTAATTAACTTTTTCCGTAAATTTATTCATTACTCTGCTTTAGATACACCTAGCTTATGCTAGTTGACGGGTAAAAACGCTATTTGATCCTGGGATAGACAAGCACATTCTGAATTTGTTAATTTGAAACATGCCTTGTTGAATGCACCACTTTTATCACATCCAGATCTTACTAGAAATTTTTCAATTGCCACCGACAGTTCTAACACCGCTTTAGGCGTACACATTTTTCAGGAAATTGAAGAAAATGGCACTACAGTAATTAAAAACATCGCCTTTGCAAGTCGCATTCTGTCGCCTGCTGAACGCAATTATTCTGCTACAGAACTTGAAACATTATGTGTTGTATGGGCATTTACGAGATTTAGGCATTTTCTTTACGGAAGACTACGACCGTTTACACAGATCATAGAGCTATACAGTTTTTACTTTCAGCTAAATTTACACATGACAGGTTAAGCAGATGGAAACTTTATTTACAGGAATTTAATTTTACAATTGTTCACATTCCCGGTACATAAAATATTGTAGCAGACGCACTATCCCCGTTCTCGCAGCAACAATCAGCAAGACATCGCAACCAACTTCTGCCAAGCAAATTCTAGCGTCATGTATATTCAACAAGTCGCATTTGAAAATTTCATTTCGTCGTCATTACGAGACATAGCACAAGAGCAGAGCAAAGACAACGTGTGGAAAGAAATTAAACACCTTTGGCACGATAGGAATAATGTTACCATCAGAAACCATTACACTGTACGCAATAACATTCTGTTTCGCCACTCTCACCCTGACAGCAACAGTTGGTTATTATGTATTCCTGACGAGCTTGTTAACAAATTAATTTGGTATACTCATTTAAGTTACGCACATTATGGAGCCAGAAAATGTTTTCTTATACTGAGACAGAACTGTTATTTTGCCAACATGGAGAAACGTATTCGACGAGTTTTAGCGTCATGTAAAATCTGCCAGAAAACTAAATCAGACACGACTTCACACATTCCTCCATTACATCCCATCGTACCCGTTAAATTGAGACACATGGCCGCTGTAGAAATTTTTGGACGGATTCCCAGAACTAATAGAGGTTTTTGTTACATCTTTGTCGCTGTTGAACTCACTTCGAAATTTGTTACCTTCACTCCGTTACGCAAAGCTACTGCTAAAACTATTTCGAATGCATTTGTAAAAAATTTCCTATTTCATGTAGGGCATGTATTGAAAGTAATTTCCGACAATGGACCACAATTTCGATCTGCGATATGGACCCGTATGTTACGAGCTAGAAACATTTCTCCGATCTATATATCCAAGTATCACGCGTCTTCGAACCCTTGTGAACGACTGATGAAAGACATTGGTAAACTATGTAGAATATACTGCCATAAAAAACATATTGATTGGGATACACACATAGTCTCATTCCAGGATGTAATTAACTCCATACAAAATGAATCTACTATGCTATCTCCGACTGTTATATTGAAAAATGTTGAACCACCTAACAAAATTAAAGAATTAGTATTCTTTCTTACATCTCGTCGACTACGCCACCATGAGATAATTGACATTGCACTCAACAACATCAAACGTGCCGCAGAGCGCCGGAGAAGACAGCAAAAACAGGTTTGTACACGCCGTGACTTTCACATAGGACAGAAGATATTAGTACGTACACACTATTTATCTAACAGAGGAAAGAGTAGATGCAGTAAATTTGAGCTTCTATACGCAGGTCCATATAGAATTCGCAGCATTCCTCACCCCAATGTAGTGCACGTCGAAACTTTGAGAACCAGAAAAAGCAAGGGCAATCACCATGTCTCCAATATTAAACCCTTTATTGAATGAACATACTTTACGGTTTATCACACTGTAATGACATTTCCTGATATTTATATGAGCACTTAAGCAATTATATTTATGTGACTACTAACTGATAATGATCGTATTTTTTTTTCTTGGCAAGTGCCCGGCAAGAGAAAGTTAGCAGGTCGCTTTTCTTGTCATTAGACATCAGACTGTGCACATTTTCCATTTTTTGTGTATGTATGATTGTTTTCCTATCTAAAGTAGAATTTTTCTCTGTATGTACTATGAAATCTTTAAGATGTAACAAACACCAGTTGACATTGACATTTTGCCTTATGATATCTCAATATCGTGACTATTTTACATTTTTTTGCTACTACATTATGATACTGAGTGTACATTTTTTCACTTGAAAACTGTCTATGTTTTTGACATATTACGTTTCTGTCATGCTATGCTGTATGCTTAATTGCATTACTAGAAACACGTTTTTATTTAATGGGTATATGATTTAAATGCAAGATATTAATCCATATTCATCATTTTCAGAAAGCAATGACGTGTAAATGAGATAAATTAAACAACCACAGTGGTTTACTATGAAATGAAAATTTTACCATCAGAATGAAGGAAAGAAAATGCAATATCTTATCATGAAGAGTAAATGGATCAGAATTAACAAGCATTAACAAGAATATACTATACACATCGTATGATAGCAGTCTTGACTAATTATTTTTCTTTCAGAATACGAGGCGATTGAGCAAGCTGTCAGACAGAACTACACATGTTAATTTTACTGATGAAATATTCTAGAAATAAGAAACTCTATACAATGAATAGTTGTATGAAGTAAATGGTAATATGAATGTGAATAATGAAGTGTCTATTTTTTGCAGATGATAATAAATGATGATGAATAGTTATATGAAGAATATGGTAACATGAGTAATGAAGTTTTTCTTTGCAGGTGATGATAGTGATGAAGTTATGGTAATATGAATAATCAAGTTTTTCTTTGCAGATGATGATAATGACGACGTTTATATATTAACAGTTAGTTAAGAAATGCTATGTAGTTATTTAAGTATTTGTTGCAGTTCCTTTTGACAGCATGTCTTATGTCGCATAGTATAATGACTGAATGTTTTGAGAAAGACAGCTAGAATACATACATATTAAGTACACGTTTCATTACCTGTTAATTCGAAGTTTACTACTTTTCAGCATAATATGAATACATTTCTTCTTTCAGCTCAATAATCCATTTTGTATTTTTTCCAGGAGAAGCTTTTCATGATATTAATATGCTATAAACACCTAGTTATGAAACCTGTTCTAATACTTGTATTTTCTTTACCCAGTTGTGTATCATTCATGAATGTGATCACATATACTCTACTTGTTTGATAACCTTGGTACAGCTGACTCATGACAAATGACGTTATTAATCCTTATTTCCAGCAATAAGTCAAAAGCATATATTTTCATGCCCCAGCAATTATCGATCCCAACGCAATGCATTGCTAGCACAAAAAAAACTTATTACCAGTCCCAACTATTACCAGTATACAACCAAATAATGCTGCCAGTTGAAGATATATTTCTAGTCCTAAATATAATGCAAATATCTGAGATGTATTCAATCCATTATATCTATGTATTATTGGACCGCAGACCTTGAGTAATAGTGACAGTGTGTTACATTTTAAATATGTCATATGTCACTTGAATGATGAGTTCTGAGTAATACTGAATGATGTTTTGTAATTATGCATAAATGCTATGCCAATAATTTCTGTAAATAATATTTTGTTATACACTATAAATGAATGCCAATAATTAATGTAATGAGTTGCCTAATGAATGCGAATGATTACTGTTAAATGATGGCTTATGTATAAATGCTATGCCAATAATTTCTGTAAATAATATTTTGTTATACTCTATAAATGAATGCCAATAATTAATGTAATGAGTTGCCTAATGAATGCGAATGATTACTGTTATATGATGGCTTATGTATAAATGCTATGCCAATAATTTCTGTAAATAATATTTTGTTATACTCTATAAATGCTATGCCATTAATTAACTCTTGCTTTGAATGATGACTTTTGAACAATACATAATAATGGTTTCTAACTGGCCAATGAGTGCCAATAATTGCTGTATATAGATGACTTATGAATAATGTTCTGTAATACTCCATACATACTACTTAAATGCTCTGTAAATAGCCAATGAATGCCAGTAATGGTCCAGATCGGTTGATAGACTAGTGTAATTCTCAATGATGACTAGCATAAGACTTAATGTCCTTCACCTTCTGACCTAATTACCAGAAATTACTGCAATATTCGTTTGTCCTGTCCATCCTCATGATCATGGAGCACTATATTTGGTTTTTGCACTAATTCTACGTTGATGTAAGAGTATGGATTCTACAAGAATGTGGTGTTGACGTACCAAGCTGTCCACCACCTTGCATGATGGAGATGTTATTATGGTCCTACTGTTTGGTGTACCTAATGTACTACCAAAATGATAACATTGAATATTAATACAACATGTCAGTGTCTCGGCTACACTGATTAATACTTCAGGGAAGAGAAGTTCAGATTGTCTCACTTGGTGTTGTGCTTCTGTAGAAAGATATGGACTTTCAGTGCAGTTACATGCAACCTACTGTGCTACAACCATGATGCAATCCTTTCCATTCCTTTCCTAGTTCTTGTAAAATGGTAAAGACTTATACAGTGCGTTTAAATTCTTGTAAAATGATAAAGACATATACAGTGTGTGTACACTTCATTTCATTTGTTAATAAGATCAGTTGTCCTAAATATGCTAAAGACTTCTACAGTGTGTGTGCACTTTATTTCACTCCTTGATATGTTTAATTGTTGTAAAATTGCTAAAGAGTTTTACAGTGCGTGTGCTCATTATGCCATTTGTTAATATATTTTCCACTCAGTGCGTGTGCACTTCATTTCACTCCTTCATATGGCAAATTCATGTAAAAATGCAAAAGACTTTCACAGTGCATGTGCACTTTATTTATTTAGTTCTTGTAAAAAAAATGCTAAAGACTTATACAGTGTGTGTGCACTTCATTTCATTTGTTAATATGATTAGTTTTCCCAAATATGCTAAAGACTTTTACAGTGCATGTGCACTTAATGTCATTTGTTAATATATTTTGTACTCACTGCATATACATTTTGTCATGTTCTGAACTCAGTGCTTGTGCACTCTATTTCATTTTTATTATGTTCTGCACTTATCAGTAATATACTCTGTGACTGAAGACTTAGTAAACTAAATAGATTATAGAAAAACTTGTTGCTCATGGCAAGTCCAATTGACTCACCATGGCTGCCAAATTTTTGCCCCCCCCCCCCCCCCTCAGTGGAGGGTTATGTAAGAGGTCCATGATTAAGGAATTTGCTGCTAGCACACTCGAGCAGATGTAATTGCGATGTCTTGCTCACGCGCTGCCTGCGATATGTAAACTATAAGAGAATCTCAGACCAGAGAGCAGTGTTGTCAGCAGTAGGAGTAAGTTGTTGCTAGCGAGCAGTCGTGTGTATCGAGTTGACTGGGCCGGTCGTGGTGCAGCGATGGCGGAGCCTGAGCGATATAATGTAAGGTAAAAGCAGCCTCGCGCATATGTAGTATTGTTATATCAAGTCCCAAGTAAATGTTTAAAAAAATTTCTTAATAATAATCATTCTCATAAAAAGTAATTTTTGTCACTCATTCATTTCAATTTATAAAATTTACTAATTTCTCCAATCCTTGGTCATCCCGATTATTGCAAAGAAAAACCAGTTGTTCCTTTCATATGTGACAAATCTATCGGCCAGCATTACACTGGGCTGTGCCACAAAAATTTATTGGAAGAGCAGATATATATGTGCCTTATCCGGCGACCTTATTGAGGTAAGAATTTTCAATTTTCTTCAGAATGATCATTGAGGGCCATGACGCAGCACTGCTAACGTCCAAAATTTACCAGTTTAAATTCACAGTCATTATTGAAAGGTTATAAGTGAGCGACAATTTTTTTATTGAGAGATTAGTCACATTGTATTATTAGTAGGTTAAGGAATATATTTTGTGGGAAGGTTACAATGTGATCTATCCATCTAACCTTCAGCATTCTTCTGTAGCACCACATTTCGAAAGCTTCTATTCTCTTCTTGTCCAAACTAGTTATCGTCCATGTTTCACTTCCATACAAGGCTACACTCCATACATATATTTTCAGAAACGACTTCCTGACACTTAAACCTATACCCACTGTTAACAAATTTCTCTTCTTCAGAAACGCTTTCCTTGCCATTGCCAGTCTACGTTTTATATCCTCTCTACTTCGACCATCATCAGTTATTTTGCTTCCTAAATAGCAAAACTCCTTTACTGCTTTAAGTGTCTCATTTCCTAATCTAATTCCCTCAGCATCACCCGACTTAATTCGACTAGATTCCATTATCCTCGTTTTGCTTTTGTTTATGTTCATCTTACATCCTCCTTTTAAGACACTGTCCATTCCGTTCAACTGCTCTTCCAAGTCCTTTGCTGTCTCTGACAGAAGTACAATGTCATCGGCGAACCTTAAAGTTTTTATTTCTTCTCCATGGATTTTAATAGCTACTCCGAATTTTTCTTTTGTTTCCTTTACTGCTTACTCAATATACAGATTGCATAACATTGGGGAGCGGCTAGAACCCAGTCTCACTCCCTTCCCAACCACTGCTTCCCTTTCATGTCCCTCGACTCTTATAACTGCCATCTGGTTTCTGTACAAATTGTAAATAGTCTTTCGCTCCCTGTATTTTACCCCTGCGACCTTCAGAATTTGAAAGAGAGTATTCCAGTCAACATTGTCAAAAACTTTCTCTAAGTCTACAAATGCTAGAAACGTAGGTTTGCCTTTTTTAATCTAGCTTCTAAAATAAGTCGTAGTGTCAGTATTGCCTCACGTGTCCCCATATTTCTACGGAATCCAAACTGATGTTCCCAAATGTCGGCTTCTACCAGATTTTCCATTCGTCTGGTAAGAATTCGCGTTAGTATTTTGCAGCCATGACTTATTAAACTGATAGTTCGGTAATTTTCACATCTGTCAACGCCTGCTTTGTTTGGGATTGGAATTATTATATTCTTCTTGAAGTCTGAGGGTATTTAGCCTGTCTCATACATTTTGCTCACCAGATGGTAGAGTTTTGTCAGGGCTGGCTCTCCCAAGGCTGTCAGTAGTTCTAATGGAATGTTGTCTCCTCTTGGGGCCTTGTTTCGACTCAGGTCTTTCAGTGCTCTGTCAAACTCTTCACGCAGTACGATATCTCCCATTTCATCTTCATCTACATCCTCTTCCATTTCCATAATATTGTCCTCAAGTACATAGCCCTTGTATTGACCCTCTATATACTTTTTCCACGTTTCTGCTTTCCCTTCTTTGCTTAGAACTGGGTTTCCATCTGAGCTCTTGATATTCATACAAGTGGTTCTCTTTTCTCCAAAGGTCTCTTTAATTTTCTGGTAGGCAGTATGTATCTTACCTCTAGTGAGATAAGCCTCTGTATCCTTACATTTGTCCTCTAGCCATGCCTGCTTAGCCATTTTGCACTTCCTGTCGATCTCATTTTTGAGACGTTTGTATTCCTTTTTGCCTGCTTCATTTACTGCATTTTTATATTTTCTCCTTTCGTCAATTAAATTCAATATTTCTTCTATCACCCAAGGATTTCTATTAGACCTAGATCCTCTGCTGCCTTCACTACTTCATCCCTCAAAGCTACCCATTCTTGTTCTACTGTATTTCTTTCCCCCATTCTTGTCAATTGTTCCCTTATGCTCTCCCTGAAACTCTGTGCAACCTCTAGTTTAGACAGTTTATCCAGGTCCCATCTCCTTAAATTCCTACCTTTTTGCAGTTTCTTCAGTTTTAATCTACAGTTCATAACCAATAGATTGTGGTCAGAGTCCACATCTACCCCTGGAAATGTCTTTTAATTTAAAACCTGGTTCTTAAATCTCTGTCTTACCATTATATAATCTATCTGATACCTTTTAGTATCTCGAGGGTTCTTCCATGTATAGAACCTTTTTTGATGATTCTTGAACCAAGTGTTAGCTATGATTAAGTTATGCTCTGCGCAAAATTCTACCAGGCGGCTTCCTCTTTCATTTCTTACCCCCAATCCATATTCACCTACTACGTTTCCTTCTCTCCCTTTTCCTACTGACGAATTCCAGTCACCCATGATTATTAAATTTTCATCTCCCTTCACTATCTGAATAATTTCTTTTATTTCATAATACATTTCATCAATTTCTTCGTTATCTGCAGAGCTAGTTGGCATATAGACTTGTACTACTGTCGTAGGCGTGGGCTTCTTGTCTATCTTGGCCACAACAATGCGTTCGCTGTGCTGTTTGTAGTAGCTTACCCGCATTCCTATTGTTTTATTCATTATTAAACCTACTCCTGCATTACCCCTATTTGATTTTGTATTTATAACCCTGTATTCACCTGACCAAAAGTCTTGTTCCTCCTGCCACCAAACTTCACTAATTCCTACTATATCCAACTTTAACCTATCTATTTCCCTTTTTAAATTTTCTGACCTACCTGCCCGATTAAGGGATCTGACATTCCACGCTCCAATCTGTAGAACGCCAGTTTTCTTTCTCCTGATAACGACGTCCTCCTGAGTAGTCCCCGCCCGGAGATCCCAATGGGGGACTATTTTACCTCCGGAATACGAGGGGCGTTCAGAAAGTAACCTCCGGTTGATTTAAAAAAATACACCAAGTTAAATAAAAATATTTTAATATATACATCTTACAACTACATCTTTGCACTATTTTTCTACATAGTCTCCCTAGCGATTGAGGCACTTATCGTATCTCTTCACAAGCTTTGAAATTCCTTCTGCATAAAAATCACCCGCTTGTGCCTGGAGCCAGCCTGTGACCGCATCTTTGAGCTCTTCGTCGTCATCAAACCGCTGTGACCCGAGCCATTTCTTCAAATGCATGAAGAGGTGATAATCACTTGGCGCCAGGTCTGGGCTGTAAGGTGGATGGTTGATAACGTCCCACTTGAAGGACTCAAGAAGGGCCGTTGTTCTGCGAGCAGAGTGAGGACGGGCGTTATCGTGCAAAAAAACGATACCGGAAGTCAGCATACCACGGCGTTTGTTCTGTATAGCCCGTCGTAACTTTTTTATTGTTTCACAGTACACGTCTTGATTAATGGTCGTACCACGTTCCATGAATTCAACCAACAACACCCCTTTGGCATCCCAAAACACCGTTGCCATCAGTTTTCTGGCAGAAAAATCTTGCGAAGCTTTTCTTGGTTTAGTAGGCGAATTTGAATGTGCCCACATCTTTGATTGTTCTTTTGTCTCAGGGTTCACGTACTTAATCCAGGTTTCGTCACGGGTCACGATTCTGTTTAGCAATGGTTCTCCTTCGTCCTCATAACGTGACAGAAAGTCTAATGCAGAGGCCATTCTTTGAGTTTTGTGGTGGTCGGTAAGAATTTTGGGCACCCATCGTGCACAGAACTTACGGTAACCCAATCTTGCTGTCACTATCTCGTACAAGAGAGTCTTAGAAATCTGTGGAAAACCAGTAGACAACTCCGACATTGAGAAACGTCGATTTTCACGAACTTTTGCATCAACTGTCTGAACGAGTTCGTCAGTCACCAATGATGGTCTACCACTCCTCTCTTCATCATGAACGTTTTCTCGTCCACTTTTAAATAAACGTACCCATTCACGGACAACTCCTTCACTCATAACTCTTGGTCCGTACACGGCACAAAGCTCACGATGAATAGCTGCTGCAGAATATCCTTTGGCTGTAAAAAACCTTATGACAGCACGCACTTCACATTTGGCGGGGTTTTCTATTGCAGCACACATTTCAAACTGCCACAAAAACTAAACTAGCGCAGGTACGACGTTCACTCGACCACGGCTTGATGCCGACTGACCTGCTGAGTGCGTGAACGCACAGATGGCGTCGCTACTCCCCCCACAACCCGCACTGTGACCAATCGGAGGTTACTTTCTGAACCGCCCTCGTATTTTACCCAAGAGGACGCCATCATCATTTATCCATACAGTAAAGCTGCATGCTCTCGGGAAAAATTACGGCCGTAGTTTCCCCTTGCTTTCAGCCATTCGCAGTACCAGCACAGCAAGGCCGTTTTGGTTAGTGCTACAAGGCCAGATCAGTCGATCATCCAGACTGTTGCCCCTGCAACTACTGAAAAGGCTGCTGCCCCTCTTCAGGAACCACACGTTTGTCTGGCCTCCCAACAGATACCCCGCTGTTGTGGTTGCACCTACGGTACGGCTATCTGTATCGCTGAGGCACGCAAGGCTCCCCACCAACGGCAAGGTCTATGGTTCATGGGGGGGGGGGGGGGGCACCGGACATTACTCATTTTATTTAAGAAATTTCAGCATGTTATTGGATATCGCTGGCGGGGCGGAGCTACGCCGCGAGCGAGCAGTCTGCAGCAGCAGCAGATTTAAATAAACAATCGCAATAACTACCACATCCTAAAAAGGTACAGGTAGAGGTGAACAAAAATAATAACGTGTTTCTTCTCAGAGCATTCCAGACGCAGAATAAAAGGAGATAGTAGATTTTGTCTTGTGCATTCACAGGTGGATACAAGCTGCAGCTTTTGTAAATTTTCATTCAAAAAGTGATAAATTCTGAACATATCGTAAGGTGTATTTAAAAGTGGATAATTTTTCAGGAGAGTTTAGCAATATAAAAAAAAAGTTTTCATATATTAAAGATAGTCTTATGCTTCAAAGCTAGTCGGGGTATATCCAGTTAAAAATCTACTGCAACGTGAAAATGTTTGCTAAATTCGATGGACAATAATATTTTCATTCTTGCACAAACAGCTTTAGTAGTTGAATAAAAGTAAAACTTGAATAATTATTTGGGAATATTCAAAGAAATTCATTTTTATTAATCTGCAACAGAATATTTCATACGAAAGGTAATAATCACATATGTAAGATTTATTGCAACCTTTCATGCCTCATGTCCATCCATGTATATGTTAAGTTCAACCTCAACGGTTTCCCAGTGAAATTAAACGCAAAAAGCAAAGAAAGTTTAAAACAAGACGGTCAACTCCCGAATAATTAAAACAGACAGAATCGTATTAAAAGGTATTTCAATGTCGATGGTACTAGAAGGATTTTCGCTAAAAACTTTCGACTCAGTCTTTCCCAGAGTACGGTCACTTACTTCAAATTGTTACATTTACCCTTCTCCATGATATTTGTAACATCATCATGGAATCGCCCTGTAGAACCAATGAGAACGAGCGGGCCATGGGCGGATGTATCCATCATACCCATTTAGAGGGTTAACCGCCGCACTGCCTCTCTCGGTCCCAACAGCAGAGCCATGAAACGGGAGACTAAGTGACATAATGCGACAAGCAGTCGCGGTAACTGGGCGGTACTGGGAACAGAGCTGGGAATCCTAATGCCGCTCTGCGTCGAATACAAAGCGCGCTCCTGAAGGACGCGCTACTCATCGCCGCCTGCAAGGCCGCAGGCAAATGACTGAGCCCTACCACGGTTAACGCCACCCCGCACTCGCGAGAACTCGGACCGGCGCGGCGAAGACAATGCGGCATTACTCACGTCCCACTCGCTGTCCTGTAAACAATGGCAGAGCCCGACGGGCGTCACGCTGGGGATCTGTACAGGCCGTCGTTCTTCCCAAAATACCGCGTCTACGCTCTTGTCGCGGCGCAAAATGCGATCCTCTTTGTCTTGCAAAAGCTCATACTGGCTACAGACTAGCTACACACTATGTGAGCGTGAAAGTAGTTGCCAGTGGGTAACTGATGAAAACAAATTAAATTTCTTTCAATAAACGGAACTTTTATTCCTAAAAGCCTTTTCTTTTAACAGATTTAAAATTATAACCAGAAAGCACCCTGTAAATATTAAGTTAAAATTTATTCAGAGGCAGAAATAGAAACATTTTTCTTTCTTGTTAGTATGAGCTTTCGGGCTGAGAATCTTGCCGCTCCCTTTTAACACTGTCGTAGTCACGACCGCTCACAACAACCTCTGAAAGACTACACTGGTACAAATCTGCAACACACCAGATTACTTTAAACTAAAAATTTTTACAACTCACACATACACATAATCTATGCACCCTGTAGGAGGGATGGCAATAGTACAAAACACTCACATTAAAAAAAAATACTTGTCACAGAAAGTGCAACTTGTTTTTAAAAGAAAACCCTTACGGTGGAAGGGTGACAACTTTATATACTAAAATGACCATTTAAATAAAAACTGAAACGTCCCCTTAGAAAAATTATAAATTGTGCTTAAACTGACACACAATATTTTTAGCGCAACGCAGT
The DNA here is from genome assembly GCF_023864345.2 of Schistocerca serialis cubense. Lineage (NCBI taxonomy): Eukaryota > Metazoa > Arthropoda > Insecta > Orthoptera > Acrididae > Schistocerca > Schistocerca serialis. The sequence continues at coordinate 143,088,052 of NC_064646.1, forward strand.
CTGACCTTCAGTAATCCCTACAAAGGAATGGCCCTGACTAACAATAACCTATACCTTTCATGAATTCCTTACCTCACAAAAATCTTCGTTACTCGAACTACTGCAATACAGCGAGCGCCACTACTGCCAGCTAAATAAAAGATTCAAACTACTGAAGGCACTAACTACTGATAGGCATAGTTAGCAAAAGAAAGATTTTGATAGAGAACAAACAATGTATTTACCTTAATAGTGTTTAAAAGGTCATTATATATATATCAGTCCATGATATCCAATATTACAAATTTACTCTTTCTGATTGGACACACGTCCAGATCGTCCGCTCTCAAAATTCCACCATCTCTCTCCCCACATCCACCACTGTTGGCGGCTCACCTCCAACTGCACAACGCTATGCGCTGTTAACAGCCAACTGCCCAACACTACAATAGCGAATATTGCAACAATGCCGACCAGCCTCAGACTGCACACAGCACAGTCAGTGATTTTCATACAGAGCGCTAAGTGTCGGTGGCGTTACCAATATAAGAACCTAAACAGCCTACTTACAAAACCCGTGAAATGCAGTCTTACATAAAGTGTACAAACATGCTCTACATTACACATATACCGCCTCTCAAGATGATAGGCAAGATAAAAACATATTTCAAGAATTCGGCCTTTACCTTAAGCAATAAATTCGTTAACACCGAATCCGACAAACATGACAGAGGCAACTATTAACGTACGACAGACAGACAGACAGACACACAGACACTAACTGCTTAACAAACGCGGATGGGAGACAGACGAGCAAGCTGGGGACGAGAGACTGACCAAGAAAAGAATTAGAATTTAACAAGTAAATGAAACAACATATCACGAATCACTTAACTTCTAAAAAACTGCGACGTCTGGCGAATACCTGGCGCAGCACCCACAAAACACTCTCCCGAACCGTCCGCTGGCAGCCGCTTCAACGGACGCAGGAAGACGCGCCGACTTCCCGTCTCACGGCGTCGCAGCTCGCCCCGGTCAGACCGATGTCGTGGGTTGACTCCTATTGCTCTCGTGGCGCGAAGCCACTACCCCTCGCTATACGTCGCGGCCCACTGGACTGACGTAACGACCTCACATCCGCCGACGCTCAAGACGGACAAGTCATCTTGTGTCTCAGTGCGCGACAGACCAACCGATCGATCCAACCACCAATGACCATTGCCTGAACAAACTCGAGCAGACTGGCGGCCTAACACATACTAGCACTCCGGACGACAGACAGACACTGACTGCCCCACACAGAACCGGCTGACCAACTGACCAGACTCGCTCCGACTGACAGACTGACCATGCCGAGCTCATAGTGCCCCTTAAATGCACGTGAACAGGCAACCCTACCCCTTTCCCACCAGAGGGAGACACCAAAGCTGCGATTGCCACAGCGGCGCCACCGCCAGAAACGGAGGGCGACTGCTTCACACTACGCGCTGCGGCGCGCTGTTCAAAACAGCCAATTTTACCAAGGCTCAGCCCTCCTACTGCTTCTGCTCCTACTGCAGTACTAGATTCGAACACTTGTGGCCTACCGAGCAAGGTGGCGCAGTGGCTTCCAGACTGGACTCGCATTCGGGAGGACGGTTCAATCCCGTGTCCAGCCATCCTGATTTAGGTTTTCCGTGATTCTCTAAATCGCTCCAGGCAAATGCCGGGATGGTTCCTTTGAAAGGGCACGGCCGAATACCTTCCCCGTCCTTGCCTAATCTGATGAGACTGATGACCTCACTGTCTGGTGTCCTCCCCCAAACTTGTGGCCTTCTAATATGAGGGACGCACGAGGATCAGATACCTTGCGTTTGCAGTTAAATACAACATACTAAGCCACACCACACCATTCCTCTAAATTAATCGTCGTTGTCAAAAGTACATACCAACTCTCTTCAGCATCTACACACGATGACCATTAGTGAACTATATGAAAAAAAAACTAAACTAAAATGAGTTAAAAGCTACGACGTGCGCACACTGTATTCAACACGTAAACGTCACTACAGATATTCGTATTTAGGTTATGCCATCTTCGAAATGCCTGCCATCATTAGTATTGAATTGGCACAGACGAATAGCGAAATTTTTCATGATCGACTGAAGTGTCGGAACATAGATGCTGTCGATGACCTTCTGAATGGCTGTTTTCAGCTCAGAAATGCTGTTGGGTTGTTGCTGTACACCTTGTCTTTAATATAGCCCACAGAAAGGAGTCGCATGTGTTCAGATAAGGAGAATATGGTGGTCAACCGAAGCCCATGCCAGTGACCTCAGGGTACCCCCAGAGCCAGAATACGGTCTCAAAGTGCTCCTCCACCACTTCAAACACTCTCCTTCTTCGATGGGATCGAGCCTTGTATTGTCGAAATCAGGGTCACTTTGAATAATGGGGATGAAATCATCTTCCAAAACAGTGAGGTATTGTTCAGTACTCACCATGACATCAAGGAATATCGCACGGAATATTCCGTGACTGGACATTTCACACCACACAGATACCTGTTGAGGGTGAAGAGACTTCTCTATCACAAAATTCGGATTCTCAGTCCCTCAAATGGACCAATTTTGCTTATTGACGAACCAATCCAAATGGAAGTGGACTTCGTCGCTAAACCAAATCATATTCACATCAGAGTTCTGTTCGTCAATTCTGTGGACAATAGTGGCGACAAAACACAACCGCTGTTCCATGGCGTTGGGGCTTACTGGCCGATGATTCTGTATTTTATGTGGGAAGAGATGGAGTTCTGCATCAACAATTTGTTGCAGTGTCTGCCGGTTGATTCCCACGTGTTGTGCAGCTCGTCTGAGCGATTTCCTGGGGATGGTTTGAAACACAGCGCTTGTCCTCACGATGTTTCCATAGGGGGAGGGGGTAAGAGGTGGTTTCCTGATCACCAGTCCTTGCGCCCACGTTATGAGTTAAATTCGAAAACTTCCCACGTATTGACTTTGTCTGTCATGGCTACGATACTGCGTTCATTGCACTGTTTGTAATAGTTAATTCCCCATTCGCTTTTTTCTCATTCATTATTAAACCGACTCCTGTGTTATGTATATATGATTTTGTAATTATGATGTACTCACCAGACCAAAAGCCTGTTCTTTCTGCACTATACTAATCCCCACTTCAAGCTATCTGTTTTTCTTTTCTAAGTCTCTAACAATCTTACATAATTAGGGGAAGAAACATTCCGCGCTCCGGCAAGTAAATTGTCTGAATACCCTCCACTTTGATGCATAATTATGCGGCATTGATAGCAGCCGCGCAGAAGTCAGGACTGTAAGCGAATACGGGTAAAACAAAGTATAGGGGGATTACAATTAAACTTTCAAACTGCTGTATAAATAGCACCACTGGTCAAAATGACGTCAAATTGCAATGGAATATTACCTGAGAAGGGGGAAAACTAATGTCAGAAGAAAAATAAATAGTTACAAAGTGTAGCAATAGATGGCACTGTAAGCATCATAATTTAATAGTGGTAGACAACAAATAACAAATGAATCATACAACAATGCCTAAGGTGTACATTTGACGTTAAACAAATTGTACTACTCAGTGTGCGCGGGTGTACAGGTGTGATATTGTTAGTTACGTAAGCCTATCCACCACGGCAAGGTCATATCACATCGGATAGGAAGAATCGGTTTTTAACTGTCCTGAGACCAAAAACAGCATAAAAAGCATCAATCAATATGAAATCGGATTATTAATTTCCGTGTGACTGGCGCAAAACATGTTCAACATGCTGTCTTCCGTTTTCTGCAACATGTTGAAATCGAGAAATAGCATGTTCCACAACTGATAGAAGTGTTTCCAGGGTCACATTCAGAACGTGTTGCGCAATCCGATGCCTTCAATGCAACTAAGTTTACAATCGGAACACTGAACACAACATCTTTCAGATAGCCCTACAGCCAGAAGCCACACGAATTAAGATCAGGTGATCGGGACGCTCAGGCTGCAGGCAAATGGCGGCTGGTAACTCTAGCATTTCCGAAATGGCGCTTCAGCAGCTGCTTAACTGGATTTGCAATGTGCAGAGGTGCGCCATCTTGCATAAAAATGACCCCATCCACGCTTCCACGCTGTTGGAGAGCTGGAATGATGTGGTTGCGCAAAAGACTCTCATAGCACTTACCAGTGATAGTAGAGGTAACAGTACCGGAAGCACCTGTCTCTTCGAAAAACAAATGGCCCTATTATAAATGATGTCGTAAACCCGCACCACATCGCTACTCATCAGTCCACAGCTATGCTGGGTGGAGATATGTGAGGTGCGTGTGTGCATTAAAATTACGAAAGTCAGTTCCTTTATATCGCCTTTCAAATAAATAAAACACAAACCCAAGCACTGTTAAGTTCACAAGGCATCTTGGAGAGGAATCTCAGTCTCTGGGCGCAAGTTTTGATAATTTAATTTGTTTCGCTGTCATTCACGGTAGTTTGATCTAAGTTCCGAATAAATTAGAGAGTCCGATGTAACCTTACATACACATGCACTGAGGTGCCGGAGAAACTGGTATAGGCATCCATATTCAAATACAGAGATATGTAAACAGGCAGAATACGGAGCTGCGGCCGGCAGCGCCTATATAACACAACGAGTGTCTGGCGCAGATGTCAGATCGGTTACTGCTGCTACAATGGCAGATTATCAAGATTTAAGTGAGTTTGGAGGTGCTGTTATAGCGCAAGAATGATGGGACACAGGTGGCGATGAACTGGGGATTTTCCCTTACGACAGTTTCTCGAATGAACCGTGAGAATCAGGAATCCGTTAAAACGTCAAATCTCCGACATCCCTATGGCCAGGAAACGATCCTGCAAGAACGGGACCAAAGATGACTGAAGACAATCGTTCAGTGCAACAGAAGAACAACCTTTCCGCAAATTGCTGCAGATTTCAATGCTGGGACATCATCAAGTGTCAGCATGCGAACTATTCAACGAAACATTGTCGCTATGGGCTTTCGGAGCCCAAGGCCCACTCGTGTAACCTTGAGGACTGCATGACACAAAGGTTTACGCTTCGCCTGGACCCGTCTACACTGACATTGGACTGTTGATGACTGGAAACATGTTGCCTGATCGGATGATTCTCGTTCAAATTGTATTGAGAAGGTAGCCATGTACGGGCATGGAGACAACCTCCTGAATCCAAGGACCATGCATGTCAGCAGCGGACTGTTGAAGCTGGTGGAAGCACTGTTATGGTGTGGGGCGAGAGCAGGTGGATTGATTTGGGACCCCTGATGTGTCTGTACAGGACTCCCTGACTGGTAACACGTACGTAAGCATGCTGTCTGATCACCTGCATCCATTAATGTCCATTGTGCATTCCTACAGACCTGGGAAATTCCAGTAGGGCAATGCGACAACCCACAGGTCCAGAATTGCTACTACAGAGTGGCTCCAGGAACACTCTTCTGAGTTTAACCACTTCCGCTGGCCTATCAACTCCGCAGACATGAACATTATTGAGATTATCTGGGATGCCTTGCAACGTGCTGTTCAGAAGAGATCTCTCCCCCCCCCCTCTCCCCGTGTAGTCTTAAGGATTTATGGATAGACCTGCAGGATTCATGGTGTCATTTCCCTCCAGCACTACTTCAGACTTCAGTCGAGTCCATGCTACGTCGTGATGCAGCACTTCTGCTTGCTTTTGGGGACCCTACACGATATTAGGCAGGTATACTAGTATCCTTGGCTTTTCTGTGTAGTTGGAAAGTATAAGTGGTACTCAAACGGAAACCAGACAAATAGAAGAAAAACTGGTTATTAGTTCAGAAATACTCGGCATAACTGTTAACACATTGATCCTACTGTGAGACAAGGCGGTCAGTGCCTTCATGGAAAAATGTTTGCGGTTGCCTACGGAACCATGATTGTACCCAGGCGTGCGCATCTTGGTGCGAGGCGAATCAATGGCCACGAATTTCTTTCTTCACGACTCCAAAAATATGAAAATGGCAATGGGAGGGATCGGGAATACACGGAGAATGTTCAAGGGCTTCCGGCGAAAGTTCTGCAGCGTAATTGAAACAATGAGCCAACAAAATTCCCGCTCACAGGTTGCCAGGTTGTTTTGAATACGCTGCAGATGTTTCGACATGAAGCCATTACACATCCTCCACACAGTCACGATGCCATTTCCATATTTTTGGAGCCCTGAGGAAAGACATTCGTGGCTCTCGATTTGCTTCGAACGAAGAGGTGTACGCCTGGGTTCCGTAGGCAACCGCAAGCACTTTTCCTTGAAGGCACTGACCGTCTTGTCTCACAGTGGGATAAATCTATTAACAATTATGGCGATTACTTTTGAAATAATAAATAGATTACCTACTTTTTCCATCTGTCTCCTTTCAGTCTGACTGTCCCACATACAGGGGAGAGGCAAAATAATGTGAACACCTGTACTTACTTGAGAATGATTTACTAATAAGGTGTTGGACCTTCATTTGCCCGTAATACAGCTGCGATTCTTCTTGGAATACTGGCATATAATGATTGTATAGTCTCCAGTGGAATGTTATGCCACTCTTCGATCAGAACCTCTTCTAACTCCTGTAGTGACGATGGAGGAGGAAATCTGCTCCGGAGTCTGCGATCCAATACCGCACACAAGTGTTCCCTAATGTTCAAGTCCAGAGATTGTGCTGGCCAAGAAAGACGTTGCAGTTTAGTTGCATGCTCCTAATACCACAACTGTACTGTCCTGGCTGTGTGAACGTGTGCATTATCGTCCCGAAATATGGCGTCGTTGTTGGGGAACAACATCTGAATATTGGAATACACTTGGTGAACTAAAATGTTCACTTAATCGTTGACTGTAACATGGCTTTTGAGAGTAGTGATGGGACCAGCAGAATACCACGATACGGCTACCCACACCATCACACTTCCACCTCCATGATTAACCGTTGGAATCAAGCAATCGGGATTGTAGGCTTCTTTTAGCATTCCCCAGACGTAAAACCGGCTCGATGTTGGAAATAACGAAAACGTTGACTCGTTGCACCATATGACGTGTTTCCACTGATCTGCCGTCCAGGATTTATGCTCCTGACACCATGTTTTACGATTCTTTGCGTTGGTTGCCATTACTGATGGTTTAGGCATAGCAATTCGTCCATGAATATTCGCTGTATTGAGTTCTTGGCGAACAGTGTCGATAGATATAGGATCACGAAGATGGTTATTGAGTTCTGCAGTCACTTTAGCCGCCGTAGTTTTGAGTTGTTTTGACATAATTCGTGTTAGCGTACGGCGATCTGTGCCATTCAGTTTTGATTTGCGCCCACTATTACGTTCATACGATAACGTCTTTGCATGTTTTGTGTTGGCTGTCTTGACTGTTGAAACAGTTGCTCTTGAAACATTCAAGTTGGCTGTCTTGGTTACTGATGCTCCAGCTAATCGGGTCCCCACAATCCTTCCTCTTTGGAACCCCATTAGGTCTTTCTTTGCACGTCGACCTCGGTCTCTAAATGCAAATACTAAGTGTACACTACTAGTATACAATCTGCACTGATGCCTGGTCCGCACTGAACAAACAAACTCCAGCGCGACACGTGCCTTACCTGCGTTGTTGACCGTCAGACACAACCATCCCATTACTACCCGTTCACATTATTTTGCCTATCCCCTGTATTTGGATCGATATTTTACACATCGTCCTCAATAAGACTCTTAATTCTATAGTGGCAGTAGAAATACATAACCGAAAATCATTGATTTTTTACAAATAAAGATACGAATCAATTTTTAAGCAGTTGCATTACTTATGTTCACGAATTTGTTCCAGAACTATGTAACAGTAAAATCCTAGCCGAGGCAATCGGCTTTGTGGTGTTCGCTATTGTGAATGCCGACGGCGGTATTCCGGTTTCTGGAGGACGGGAACCGTTCTTCGGCTGGGAGAGGATGGACCACACGTTCTTCAATCCCACTGAACTGCTCACAGTCTGGGCCGACCATAGCCTTTTTGAAGGCGAATGATTTCCACAGGGTGGCCGGTGTATCCTTACACCCTTTGGAGGCCGGCCTCTGTGGACGAGCGGTTCTAGGCGCTTCAGTCCGGAACCGCGCTGCTGTTACGGTCGCAGGTTCGAATCCTGCCTTGGGCATGGATTTTTGTGATGTTCTTCGGTTAGTTAGGTTTCAGTAGTTCTAAGTCTAGGGGACTGATGACCTCAGATGTTAAGTCCCATAGTGCTTAAGCCATACACCCTTTCGAAAAGAAACTTCTGAAGTACTGGCAGGAAACAGCACTTTGCCGTTCTCACACAGCGTTCGTAGACGTGGAGCTGGTCTAGTTTTGCGACGTCACAGTGTGAACTTCTGAAGCGTGAAAGACTGATTAAGACACATCAGATGGACAGAAGAAGTTCACAGTGTTAAATTCTTGGAATCACAGCTTGACAATAAATTTAACTGGGTGAGCATATCACAGAACTACTGAAGACCCAAAACAAATACGTATTTGATGTGTGAGTGTTGTCTGAATACGTGATATAAGAGTAGAAAAGCTAGCGTACTATGCTTGCTTTCATAATGTCGTACGGAATTATTTTCTGAGGTAACTCATCAAGCAAAGCTAAAGTTTTCTGATCCCATAAACGGAACATACTAATTATCTATGATGTGAACTCATGAACGTCCTGAAGAGTGCCGTTTAAGGAACTGGGGATAGTAACTATTGCTCCCCTATATATTTACTCCTTAATAATAATGTCATTAAAAATTATCTTTTATTGCACACCAACAGCTCAGTTCATGGAATCAGTAGTGGAAAAGATGGAATCTACATCGACATCCATACTCTGCAAGCCACCTGACCGTGTGTGGCGGAGGGTACCTTGAGTACCTCTATCGGTTCTCCCTTCTATTACAGTCTCGTATTGTTCGTGGAAAGAAGGATTGTCGGTATGCTTCTGTATGGGCTCTAATGTCTCTGATTTTATCCTCATGGTCTCTTCGCGAGATATATGTAGGAGGGAGCAATATACTGCTTGACTCCTCGCTGAAGGTATGTGCTCGAAACTTCAACAAAAGCCCGTACCGAGCTACTGAGCGTCTCTCCTGCAGAGTCTTCCACTGAAGTTTATCTGGCATCTCCGTAACGCTTTCGTGATTACTAAATAATCCTGTAACAAAGCACGCTGCTCTCCGTTGGATCTTCTCTATCTCTTCTATCAACCCTATCTGGTATGGATCCCACACTGCTGAGTAGTATTCAAGCAGTGGGTGAACAAGCGTACTGTAACCAACTTCCTTTGTTTTCGGATTGCATTTCCTTAGAATTTCCTTAGAACTTTACCGACGATCAACTTTATATGATCATTTCATTTTAAATCACTCCTAATGCGTACTCCCAGATAATTTATGGAATTAACTACTTCCAGTTGCTGACTGCTATATTCTAGCTAAATGATATGAGATCTTTCTTTCTATGTATTCGCAGCACATTACACTTGTCTACATTGAGATTCAATTGCCATTCCCTGCACCATGCGTCAATTCGCTGCAGATACTCCTGTATTTCAGTACAATTTTCCATTGTTACAACCTCTCGAAATACCGCAGCATCATCCGCAAAAAGCCTCAGTGAACTTCCGATGTCATCCACAAGGTCATTTATGTATATTGTGAATAGCAACGGTCCTATGACACTCCCCTGCGGCACACCTGAAATCATTCTTACTTCGGAAGACTTCTCTCCATTGAGAATGTCATGCTGCGTTCTGTTATCTAGGAACTCTTCAATCCAATCACACAATTGGTCTGATAGTCCGTATGCTCTTACTTTGTTCATGAAACGACTGTTGGGAACTGTATCAAACGCCTTGCGGAAGTGAAGAAACACGGCATCTACCTGGGAACCCGTGTCTATGGCCCTCTGAGTCTCGTGGACGAATAGCGTGAGCTGGGTTTCACACGATCATCTTTTTCGAAACCCATGCTGATTCCTACAGAGTAGATTTCTAGTTTCCAGAAAAGTCATTATACTTGAACATAATACGTGATCCAAAATTCTACAACTGATCGACGTTAGAGATATAGGTCTATAGTTCTGCACATCTGTTCGACGTCCCTTCTTGAAAACGGGGATGACCTGTGCCTTTTTCCAATCCTTTGGAACGCTACGCTCTTCTAGAGACCTACGGTACACCGCTGCAAGAAGGGGGGCAAGTTCCTTCGCGTACTCTGTGTAAAATTGAACTGGTATCCCATCAGGTCCAGCGGCCTTTCCTCTTTTGAGCGATTTTAATTGTTTCTCCATCCCTCTGTCGTCTATTTCGATATCTACCATTTTGTCATCTGTGCGACAATCTAGAGAAGGAACTACAGTGCAGTCTTCCTCTGTGAAACAGCTTTGGAAAAGGACATTTAGTATTTCGCCCTTTAGTCTGTCATCCTCTGTTTCAGTACCATTTTGGTCACAGAGTGTCTGGACATTTTGTTTTGATCCACCTACCTCTTTGACATAAGACCAAAATTTCTTACGATTTTCTGCCAAGTAAGTACATAGAACTTTACTTTCGAATTCATTGAACGCCTCTCGTATAGCCCTCCTCACATTACATTTCGCTACGCGTAATTTTTGTTTGTTTGCAAGGCGTTGGCTATGTTTATGTTTGCTGTGAAGTTCCCTTTGCTTCCGCAGCAGTTTTCTGACTCGGTGGCTCTTTTCCATCTCTTACGATCTTGCTTGGCACATACTCATCTAACGCATATTGTACGATGGTTTTGAACTTTGTCCACTGATCCTCAACACTATCTGTACTTAAAACAAAACTTTTATGTTGAGCCGTCAGGTACTCTGAAATCTGCTTTTTGTCACTTTTGCTAAACAGAAAAATCTTCCTACCTTTTTTAATATTTCTATTTACAGCTGAAGTCATCGATGCAGTAACCGCTTTATGATCGCTGATTCCCTGTTCTGCGCTAACTGTTTCAAATAACACTGGTCTGTTTGTCACCAGAAGGTCTAATACGTTATCGCCACGAGTCGGTTCTCTGTTTAACTGCTCAAGGTAGTTTTCAGATAAAGCACTTAAAAAAATTTCACTGTATTCTTTGTCCCTGCCACCCGGTATGAACGTTTGAGTCTCCCAGTCTATATCCGGCAAATTAAAATCTCCACCCAAAACTCATTGGTTCTGAATGGTGTCCACTGTTCAGCAACATTCATTTAAATTAGGAGCCAGCATCTATAAAATGTTTAACTAATAGCAAAGTTTAGTTTGGGAAGGGTCTGAAGGATTTGTGGTGGCCAACTCCTATTTCGTTGATGAATTTCTTAGCAGAACCGATTGATGCGTGTGTATTATTAATATTATCAGGTATTGTGAATACTGCGTACAGTCTGACTTCTGTACAGATTTTGAACAGTAATGCGATCATTGTAAATAAGAGCTGTAATTTTTTTTAAATTTTATTTTATGATTTGTGGCTTCAATAGCCCAAGGTGTCCGCCCCGATAGCTGAGTGGTCAGCGTGACGGATTGCTATCGTACGGGCCCGGGTTCGATTCCCGGCTGTGACCGGGATTTTCTCCGCTCAGAGACTGGGTGTTGTGCTGTCTTTATCATCATTTCATCCCCATCCGGCGCGCAGGTCGCCCAATGTGGCGTCGAATGTAATAAGACCTGCACCAAGGCGGCCGGAACTGCCCTGCAAGGGGCCTCCCGGCTAATGACGCCAAACGCTTATTTCCATTTTTTTCTACAGCCTAAGGTTATCAAGTGCACCTTGGTGCACTGAACATTTAATATTTGATGACAAGTTTTCTATCCTTTTAAATGTAAATGTGCTTTAGATTTATTATTTTCCAGTTCCACATCCACAGGGGAAATATCTTTTGGGGTCTGCGGAAGGTATATTATCATATTTGTTCTTATTTTGTAAAAATTCATTGCGTATTCTTGTTTTCTGATATGCTCCACATCCCAGAGGATCTCCTCCCTATGGATCAGCTGGAACGAGAGGTACATCTAGTCTACAGAGATTTTTGCTTTGTAGAGAAGAATGTGGCCAGTGAGATACAACATCGCTTTATACGTTACATGCACTATCTTGGAGATGCCTTATTGAATTACCCGATCTGCAGTTGAATCCGTATTTGTTGGGTTTTATATTATAACTTACGTTCCATGTTTCAAAACACCTGCACACTGAAGGTCTTCCGAAAATAGCCATGCTGTAATAAAAATTACGGGAAACGATATGTTGGTGGTTAAGAGTTCTCCTATTTGATTTTTTTCGTGTTATAACTGGTGTGTTATGACTGTATGTCGTTTAAAAGCAATGATGCATTCAAGGTCTAGTATAAACGCGTAGTTTGTGGTACGATGTGTGAGAATTAAATGTCAGTTAATGAGATATCAGTAGTTGCAGTCTTCGGGACATCATAACATAGAAGAAATAGCCATATTCATTACCTTTGCTGATACTTCGTTATTAATTTAATAGAATTATGTTTTGTAATACTAGATGTTATATATAAGAGCACTCTCTCTCAAGCATGAGTTTGTTTGACTCTGGACTCGCATTCGGGAGAACGACGGTTCAATCCCGCGTCCGGCCATCCTGATTTAGGTTTTCCGTGATTTCCCTAAATCACTCCAGGCAAATGCCGGGATGGTTCCTCTGAAAGGGCACGGCCGACTTCCTTCTCCATCCTTCCCTAATCCGATGAGACCGATGACCACGCTGTCTGGTCTCCTTCCCCCAAAACCAACCAACCAACCATGAGTTTGTTCGGCCTGTAAACGATCAATCCACCCTGGCTCCTCGTGGGTAGCACCATTTATAACCGGACGACCTTTATGATGGAGCGGTAATTCTGTTTACGGGGTACTGGGTGCAGTTATCATTCAAAATGAGAGAACAAAGCTTGTGTAGTGGTAGGAGCGGGGAGGAATTGGTAAGGTGTGCGGTCGAAAATAAATTGGACATTTTACTTAAAACAATTTATTACACAGATATTCGAAATTCAATATTAAAAACTAAGAAACTTTGTTTTGACATTCATAGGATCAATTTTTTACCATATCGTGCTACAAGAAATAACAATTTGACGGTGCAAGGTGATCCGCATGAGACCAAGCTGAAACCATAATTTTACACACTAACTATAGCTCATGAAATGGTTTGAAAACCGAGATCAGTTTCATAGATCCTGGGGAACAACTATATAGGTTAAAGCCTGAGATAGAAAACTTACATGCGCTTTCTCGGAGTTAAAAAATGCTTCAAATGGCTCTGAGCACTATGGGACTTAACTTCTGAGGTTATCAGTCCCCTAGAACTTAGAACTACTTAAACCTAACTAACCTAAGGACATCACTCACATCCATACCCGAGGCAGGATTCGAACCTGCGACCGTAGCGGCCTCGCGGTTCCAGACTGTAGCGCCTAGAACCGCTCGGTCACTCCGGCCGGCTCTCGGAGTTCAATTCCAGAAGAATGAAAAGAATGAATTTTTAATTTCCACACAAATTGTTAAAACGTGTAAAAGAAGTAATAGCAAAGTTCACTGAAGTATAAATATTTTAAAAGGAGCAACAATGATTACATAACTCCAGCTAGTGAACACCTTAGAATTTAACGATTAGATACACAAATACCAAATAAGATAAACCTCAGGCTTTTGAAACAATACGTTGCTATAGGAGCTGACGCATCTAGTTCAAATGGCTCTGAGCACAATGGGACTTAACATCTATGGTCATCAGTCCCCTAGAACTTAGAACTGCTTAAACCTAACTAACCTAAGGACAGCACACAACACCCAGTCATCACGAGGCAGAGAAAATCCCTGACCCCGCCGGGAATCGAACCCGGGCGCGGGAAGCGAGAACGCTACCGCACGACCACGAGATGCGGACCGCTGACGTATCTCATTAGAAGCAGTGGTAGTGCCAAGAAAAGACAGCCTAGAATGAAACTGCGATTTTCTGTTAATAACCTCAAGCAATAATTAGCACTGACTATGTTACAGCATGACCAACTAAAACAGTGACTAGCTTACAACACAGCAGATTGAAGCCCAGAGTCTGATAATACACAGGTACAAGTCCTACTGTCAAAAGGTTGCTTCCTAGGTTTTTTAACAAAATATCAGTCATCAAGGTGGCCTTTACAATGCGTTAATAAAAAAGATTATTCAGGTAGTATACCTGAACACAGATTTGTTACCAGAAGCAACCAACATAAAGGATGGCAGACACTTGTTACGTACAATTGCTATTTATTAGAATGTTAACAAAACACGACTGACTTGAGGTCACAGCATTGATGTGAGAAGAAACGAAACTCTGCTTCAGATTTAACCAGGGCGAGAGAACAGTGAAAGTAGTACAAAAGTTCTCACCTCTTTGTAAAGGACTCAGTAGAAGGAAAGCACCGGCACAGCTAGGGGACGTCGGCAGTCGACTACGGCCAATTGCGCTCGCGAATTCAAAACATGTGACGTCAAGCCAGTGCGCGGAAGCTCGCGGAAGCGGAATTTTGCTGTAGCCAGTAGTGAGCCAGTGTGTGAATCAGACATTCAAAAAAGCTGCGATCCCCCTTGAAAATGTCCTTCGCAGATGGGGACGAAACGTCGGGTTTTATACTGAAATCCGTTGGACCACGGTATAATAGACCGGAATATTTTATTGACTGTGACAATCTAATTAGTCAATAAGTTAGAAGGCGTAACAAAACCATTGCACAAGAATTTGGTAAAAGCAAGTCGGACGGCTCAGGCGGGTAAGTGAATATCACTACCTTCATACAACTGAAACATCAGTGACGCGACAGTGCAGTGACCGTCCTGTTATGCCGCCGACATTGTTGGAAGGAATTCAAAGGGCAGTGTCCACACTTGCCCGTGGCGTGACCGTGACAGTGCAAATCGTGCTCTCGCAGAAGCCGCACCGTGACCGTCATATTTCTTGCGGCCGGTATTTTCTCACTCCACGGCCGCGACACCGTCACGCTGATTACTCATCATGCGTTACTTTATCATCACAAACGTAAATGAGAAAAACTTATTGAATCTCCGCTCAACTACCCTGTGTTCTATAATCTCTCTAATCCTAAAATTCACAGAGCTCAAGAAAACAATCTGGCATAAAATGGGAGCAGATATAAAAACAACTGGTGAAAATTATGTGTATATTTCTGATTTCACATCAATGAATACAACAAATCTACGTTTTTTTTAACCTTTTTAATGTTGGCTGTAGATTAAGCATTTCCCTATAGCTGTGTTGATAATCAAGGCAAAGAGCAAATCCCAGAAGAGAAGCATTCAGTGAATATTTATCGTAGGCAAAATGCATGGTCTGTCGTGGCATACCCTCCTTGCAGACATAAATTTTGTAATATGTTACCCTGCTGCTCAAATATACTTGTTGAGCGACTAATTATATGAATTTCTACTGTTCTTTATTGTAAAATTATGCAGTAAGCAACTGGCCATAAATATGTAATCCGTTATACTTTGGAGCGGTTTGAATCCACCTATTATAAAGACTAAATTCTTGAGACAATATACCAAAACTATTTTCTAATGTCCCCCTGGCACGATTCAGATTTGGAGTTACGCTTACGATCGTTCAAGTTTTCTCCTTTATATGTTCGCATTAAGTACGTTTTTTAGAGGAAATGCTTTAGCTACAATAACGTATGGAACTTGAGTATGCATTGCATAATTATTTTCGTACTCCTGCCGAATGGAAACGAAGCTACAAGGAAGTCTTACATTTAGTTACATCTTCAGTTTTATGTCAATGTTATCATTCATTTGAGTGTCTAAATAATTTTTGAACAAGCTTTCCCCATACTTAAATTTACAAATAAATCAGCTTTTTATTTCTTGCATAATCCTACTTGTTGTAACACATATTTAATTTGTTACAAGCATGTTTTCTTTATCGGTAATGGATGATTGTTGATTTCAGATATTTAGTTAACAAACAATAGTGAAAGTTGCTATTATTTCTGTGTGCGTTAATTATGTTATACATTAAGTAACCTCAAACAAACACTGAGCCGTGCTCTGCGTGTGATGGTACGTTTCTAGTGTGTCTTTCGCTATTTCAGATGAACTTCCAAATTGTTCAATGTTAATTTGAATGAATTTTCTGACATTATGGAATACTCCCACAATTTTGCCCCATAATACATCAGTTCACTGTGCAGAGTGGTAACTTTCCCTTCTGTTCCTCTATTTTTCCACTGCTGATGGACCTACTCCAGATTTTTTCATTTGTCTTCCGTTTCTTCATCCAAAAACACAGTACTCAGCCAGACGTGGTCACTCTGACTTCCCGGCCACTCACGTGCACTGCCAACGTCGGAAGAAACAGTGACCACTGTGACTAGGTATCGCTGTGGCATCTCTGCTGGTCCATAATGGGCCGGTCACGACACTGTAACGCCATTGATGTGTGTCAGGCCACCTTTAACCCTCGGGAGGAGTGCAGAGGAGTGAGAGGGGGCGTACTTAATGCCCACATTTGGGAAAATATTGTAATTTAGTCAGTTATCTTTATTTCCATCTTAGCACTGATGTTACTTTAAATGCCGGCCGCGGTGGTCGTGCGGTTCTAGGCCCTCCAGTCCGGAGCCGCGCTCCTGCTACGGTCGCAGGTTCGAATCCTGCCTCGGGCATGGATGTGTGTGATGTCCTTAGGTTAGTTAGGTTTAATTAGTTCTGAGTTCTAGGGGACTGATGACCACAGCAGTTGAGTCCCATAGTGCTCAGAGCCATTTGAACCATTTTTTTGTTACTTTAAACAACAAATGCCGTAGACCACATTTTCTGGTTCAGGACCTTACTTACACATCAATATATCTGTAAAAAGCATATTGTATGTGAAAATCATCAACAATTGACGAAATATGTATTTGTTAAATTTTTTGGTTGTGGCCGCAAGGTACACCTAGCCGGGAAATTCACATTACTGAAAACGCGTAGGTAATTCTAAGAGTGTTCTAAATGATATTTTCAGATTTTGGACCCTACTTACACATTATTAAGGCTTTAAAAAGTATGTTGTTAATACAGGGTATTTCAAAACCAACGGACTGACTGCAAAACTCCGTATTTATTGATATATATAGCCTACAAACATGGCTTGAATTGGAAAATAATCGCAAGATCTTGAAGTTTTAGCTACGCTATGTTCTATGTATCCACCAGCACCAGCACTAACAAGATCAAAACGATAGCTAAATTCTTCACAGATTTTCATAATGTATCTGGTTTTACATAATTTATGACGGGTGTTACTTTATTCTTCACTTCCTCTATGTCTTGAGGTAAAGCGGAGATAAACTCACTTTCTTTCACATATCCCCACAAGAAAAAAGTCACTTGGTTCATGCCTTGCGATCTTAGAGGCTAAGAATACTAGGCAGTGTCTCAGGGTCCTCCTGAAGCTGTGGAAGAAGCCAATTATGAAGCATTTGTAGAGAGCTCACTCTGCTTTGTTAAAAAAAGAAGAAGGGACCGTACACTTTCTCACGAGAAATGGTGATCACTTTTGTACTCAGTAACATCTTGAGGGTTCTGCAGTCCCCCATATGCGCACGTGACATCGGTTTACTTTACCACTAACGTGAAATTTTGCTTCATCACTTAAAATTAACCGTGATCAAAAGTATCGCCTTCCATGTCCTCTAACAGAGCACTACTGTATTCAGCACGTTTCCTTTTATCACCAACCAGAAGAGATTGCACTAGTTGTAAATTTTCGGAAATTCTAGGCAACAGCCATTCAAGGGACACACATTTCCTTGACGCCACGTCATGTGTTTCGTAATTATTAACGTCAAAGGCACCCTATGTAAGTCAACAATAGATAACGAATTTATAATATTTTTTGGGTGCGCAGAAGTTATCCCCCTCTTCCTCCCTTAGTAATGAGCGTTATGCGAAATGTGTTGGTATTGCTAGGGGAAAGCAGCACACGGCTCTTGACGGCGTACGGTAGTCCCTAAGGCTTGAGCGGACTGCCCGACAGCAACCTGCTAACAATGGGAGTCTGTATCAAAGCCACGGCGCCTCCGAGGCCGCTCTCGTCAGCAAGGCGGTCGCGCCAGTGCGCCATGAGTGTCAAAATCCGTACACTACTTACTAGGAGCAGCCTTCACACGCAGGCAGAAAAGCGTGGTGGGGGACTGCAATGTATCATACACTACTGGCCAGTTCACTAGAACTGACATGTGATTACATTTTCACGCAATTTGGGTGCATAGATCCTGAGAAATCAGTACGCAGAATAGCCACCTCTGGCCCTAATAACGGCCTTGATACGAATGGGAATTGCGTCAGAGCGTGAATGGCGTGTACAGGTACAGCTGCCCATGTAGCTTCAACACGATACCACAATTCATCATGAGTAGTGACGAGCCAGTTGCTCGGCCACCATTGACCAGACGTTTTCAGCTGGTGAGAGATCTGGAGAATCTGCTGGCCAGTGCAGCAGTCGAACATTTTCTGTATCCAGAAAGGCCCGTACAGGACCTGCAACCTGCGGTCGTGCATTGTCCTGCTGAAATCTAGGGTTTCGCAGGGATCGAATGAAGGGTAGAGCCACGGGCTGTAACACATCTGAAATGTAACGTCCACTATTCAGAGCGCCGTCAATGCGAACAAGAGGTCACCGAGACGTCTAACCAATGACACCCTATACCATCACGCCGGGTGAAACGCCAGTATGACGAGGGCGAATACACGCTTCCAATTGCGTTCACCGCGATGTCGCCAAACACGGATGCGACCATCATGATGCTGTAAACAGGACCTGGATTCATCCGAAAAAATGACGTTTTGCCATTCGTGCACCCAGATTTGTCGTTGAGTGCACCATCGCAGGCGCTGCTGTGTGCGATGCAGCGTCAAGGGTAACCGCAGCCATGGTTCCCGAGCTGATAGTCCATGCTGCTGCAAACGTCGTCGAACTGTTCGTGCAGATGGTTGTTGTCTTGCAAACGTCCCCATCTGTTGACTCAGGGATCGAGACGTGGCTGCACGATACGTTACAGCCATGCGGATAAGTTGCCTGTCATCTCGGCTGCTAGTGATACGAGGCCGTTGGGATTCCATATTCTGCTAACAGTCATTGGATCTCGACCAACGCGAGCAGCAACGTCGCGATACGATAAACCACAATCGTAATAGGCTACAGTCCGACGTTTATCAAAGTCGGAAACGTGATGGTACGCATTTCTTATACTTACACGAGTCTTCACAACAACGTTTCACCAGGCAAGGCCGGTCAACTGCTGTTTGTGTATGAGAAATCGGTTGGAAACTTTCCTCATGTCAGCACGTTGTAGGTGTCGCCACCGGCGCCAACCTTGTGTGAATGCTCTGAAAAGCTAATCATTTGCGTATCACAGCATCTTCTTCCTGTCGGTTAAATTTCGCGTCTGTAGCACGTCATCTTCGTGGTGTAGCATTTTTAATGGCCAGTACTGTAGTCCAGTTGATTCCCACCAAATTTTTAAAAATTATTCACACGAACTTTCCTCGTGATCCAATATATATCAATGAATCACTGAAAACGTTATGAAAATCCCTACAGCAGTCCCTCAGGTTAGCCTACATACAAAGGAAGGAAAAAGGTGGCGATGAACTTTGATTTATAACACGTATAGAAGACGAATGTATGTACGATGGGCGTTCAGTAACTAATGCAATTCTTTTTTCTGAAGGTAGTTTGATTTAGTCAGAATTACAATATACCGTATTAATCTCCACTCTTTTGGCTACAAATCCCTATTTCTCAATATATTCTCCGTTCAACGTGACGACCTTACGGCACCATACTGGGAGGACCTCAAATACATGTCTAAGCAGGGACACATCACAGTATTCCACAATAAATTATGCACTTTATCAACCGAAGTTGGCCGAGAAAAAAGTGCTGCATTACTTGTTGAATGACGCTTGTAAATAATGGTAATAAAATTTCGTCGGCCACAGTGTCATGGTTTCAACTGGACGTCACTTGGGCGACATGTATCTCCATAGCCAGTTATCGATCTAGGAATTTCCGTAACTCTGAGAGGTGACTACTATGTTAAAAAGCAGAGACAAAAATCCGTGGCCGAAGCGGTATTCAGAGCATCTACTTTTCTGATTTCAGGTACACGCCAAACCAACAAATCAATATTCGCTTCTGTTCGAACTTTGCTGCCGTCTGGACTCGCAGCGACTGTACCGCTACATGGCGATGCTATCGTCTTCACAGTGTTGGCAGGCTTTAGAATTAAAGTTCAGCTATATCTTACGAAATACTTACAAATACAAAGAAAGGAGGAACAAATAAATGATTTTTTGGCATTTTCTCCAAGAGCACTTGCACTACTTGCAGTAGTAAATTTTCCATTTGGTTTCTGCAAGTATTGCATTTCACATGATCTAAAAGTTCTGCTCAAAATAGCAGCACATCCTCCAGTAACTGTTGGAGTAGACTCACTAGGATACTATCTAGAGCTATACCGATCGTTTGCCCTCAAGTACCATACCGTCCTGTGTAGACCGGTTGGAGTACTCCCCTATGCCTTGCGTCAGTTCTCACTTTGTGGATCATTGTCACACCTCCACCTCACGGCCGTCATCGCCGCTGCCACCTCGACGCTGCCACCATCATTGTCGATAATACCAACCATCCAGCATCCATCAGCTGATAACTTCCCCAGCAACCACCTACCCCAGTCTCAATATGCACCGTCGTGTACACCCCACGTTCACCATCCCCTACAGTCATCACAGGGAGCTCCTCCCCATTCCACCAGGCGTATATCCCTCTCTCAGTCTCCTCCTCTGGGCACGCTACACTTTGGATCCTCAAGAATTAGCACAAAAGGACTGACATAATGAAGAGCAGCATATACGCTTGAATTGCCACCACAAGTCGACCCAACTGCAGCATCTCCATCTATTCAGGTGGTTGACTCCACATCATGTTTGTGGTATCCTCTTCCGCCACATCTAGCAGCAGCTCCAAACAGTCCTGTCACTAGTTAGTTATCCCCAGTTGTACCCACCAAGCATCACTACCTACACTCATCAAGACGACATTGAAACCCCTCAGCACTGACTTTGCTCCTACCTCTGACCCAAAGGAGACCCGAGACAAAACAGAAAGTTCAGAATTTATGGACAGCCACGCCATCCCATCAGCACCATCCAGCAAAAAGCTTCATACCTCCCTCCTCATCCCTCGACACCTCAGTTCACTCAAGTTCAAAACCCTCCACCTCTGAAAACATACCTCCTCTTTATCCATCATTCTGACTACATCTGGAAAATACGATACTCCAGTGTCTGTGTTGTTAAGAAGAATTATGCAGGGTCCCTTCAGGCATATGTGCATATCCGAAGGAACAGGCTCTTTGGCGACTAGAGCCATTTTCTGCAGATGCATCTCATGCATACACAGAAAAGACTCCGTCCTTATTATAAAATTTCCTGAACCAGACTTCCTCATTAAACTACTCCAGAAGATCCCTTGTTTCATTTTTGCCCCTCACACAAAATTCGCACCCTTTCCCACAACCAACAAAACCAAGCAACTTCTTCATCCTTACTGTCCCCTAACACTCACTGCTTTGATCAAGGACGCTGACTCACAAACGATGGCAGATGTGGTGGAGTCTGAACCACATCTTCACCCAATTCCCATCCACTGTCGGCCACCTTCTCAACAATGGAAACATAATCTTCAGCTCAAACACTCACTCGACCTTCGAAATCTCGTCCTCCATCCTGTCCCCTGCCAAACATGCCTCTGTATAATGATCCCGCATTAACCCTGTACCAATTTATCTAATTCCCCAACCTACTCTTCCGTCTTGAACCGAGTATCTTTCGCTACCAGCAGCTCGACATTAAACACCTGCTAGTTCCCTCCTGCTCTCTGAACCCAGTACACTGCAGCGTCTGTACCACCACATATCGCTAGCAATACACCTCCGACTTTCCACATCTTCTGCCAGCGAAACTTCAATCGCCTCCCCTTAATTGACCCTGACATCCGCCTGTCCTACCGGATCTAGAAGAATCCACACGTCCTTCCCTTATCAGGGCTCCCTTCCTCACCGATCCCCACCACCCATATCCTATGGCTCTCTTCGGAACTGCGTCTCTCTTCACTCTGCCGAATCCTTCAACCAAACATTTGCCCACACAAATCCCTTCCTGCACACTACCACAATCGCTGTAATCCGATGGTACACGTTCCCCCCACCTCCTGACATTCTGCATACACTTTTTATTTCATTCATCTGCGTATACTTTACGGCGAAAGCCCGAAATTGGCTAAAGCGGGATCTGGCGGGCCAAGTTGCAAAGTGGCCAATGTCACTTTAAATTAGCCGGCCAATGTCCGACCTTTTCCTAATTTCGGGATTTCGCCGGCCAGTTCACGAAGTGTCTAGGACGGATCGGCCAAAGTCCGGCCAATGTCCTCACTTTTCTTGAGTTCGGAATCTGGCTGGCCAGTTTGCGAAGTGACGTAGACACATTGGCCAGAATCGGGAGATAAATAAAGAATGGATGAATTTGTATAATTTCAAGCTGTATGGAATTTATTTTTTTGTCAATCTCACTTATAAAAAATATAAACTATATACAATTTATTGATTTCATAAATCATTTTAAAACAACCGGTATTCACCTATGACAACAAGTTAAGCTTTTATGACATTTGGAAGTATACAATACTTCCTTAGTATTGTATTTACAGCAATTTGTGGCGCATTTAGTATAGCAAATGCATCGATTGTATCCATGTCCACTGTTCAGTAATTGTAAAGACGATGTGGTTCGTAATGATTTTCCTTCTTTGACCACAGATTGCAGCGTGAGCAGTTTCTCGTGCAGGACAGGAACTCGTTCCTGGCATATAGTTGCTTAAGGACACCACGTTCCCAGCTTATGGAAAGTGCCTTCGACGTTCATGACAACCGCAAGATCGCTTCTGGGATAGGGTATACAACAATGAGCTGCACTACATTCTTCTTCACAAATCACGCAGAATATTTTTCGCCTTGTTATTGTCAGGTAAGTGGTCTCGACTTTCCGATGTCTCGACCTCCACGGCGCCAGTTTCATTGTTGGGAGTAGTGCGTACATATATAGCATCCTCCATTTCTTCTTCGCCTTACTCGAGATCTTCCTCTGTCACTCTGTTATTTCTTTAGGCAGATTTGAAGCAGTCAGTGCCACTTTTGTTTTACAGCCAAACATGGTTTCGTATGGCGACTGCTGAATCCCTTAATGAAAAGCACAGTTTTTCATGAATTGGATGAATCGAAGACTCTCAGCCCAATGTACTGAGTTATTTGTCTGCATCCGTGTCAGCATCATACTCTGTACATTCTGGTAGTTCCGTTCGCTGGAACCATGGTTTTGTCCATGTGTAGGTCTCCCACGTACCAGTTCCATTTCTGACCATATGTTCTTCAGCTTATGTATAACTTTCCTCGAAAACTCTCTATCATTATGTGACTACAGCATTCTTGGAGCACCTATAGCGGTAAAGATGTCAATCAAATGGTAAGAAACTTCTTCTACTCTTTTGCTTCTCAGGGGTGGCAATAATATGAACTTTGTTAAGTGATATTGGCAATTGAATATGAACTTGTCAAGTCTACTTTGCATTTCTATCAGATCTACCTGGCATCTTGAACTAAAATTCTTTAAATATTAGAGGTTTGGAAACTAAACCTTTCTTTGGATTAGACAATTTCGTCTGAGAAGATTTGCATAAGCAAAGATACAAAGTAATGACCTCTTTGACGACATTATTGTATTTACACTGCAGTTTCTTTTCCATTCGTGTGCGACCTCCATGTCTCATTTTCACGTGATTATCATGCAGTATTTCGAACAGTTCTTCTGTATGGACGTAGTACAAAGTAGCGCTGTTATCTCCTGTTATGGCGCAATAGTCTTTCCTCATCTGTCAACTTCAATTACGTCATATTTTCTTAGTCGACGATAGCCAATACACTGTTTTCTCTGCATTGCTCTGCTTTTTAAGAGGACATTATCTATTTCTTGTGATTATTCTGCTATTTATTTTTTCTTGCGGCAGCGTATTCAAAGTCTCCAGGAGCTTGCTTTTCATATCAAATGTCGTTTCCCCATTTGCATGTATCCTACCTTCATCGTGAATATCGTTCCCGTGTGAAGTATCAATTGGTCACCCTACAGAAGACTGATACGAACAACTGAGATCGAATCCCATTACACGTGATTAGCCTAGGTACTAACACCAAATATTTACTAGCGATATGTCCGACTACTTCACCAGTTCTGATTTAAAGGGGGAGGTCTATTAAACTCTCAGGTTAACTTTTAATTCAGAAAACCCAAATTATTATAAAAATAATAAAATATTATTATTATTATTATTATTATAAAAATAATAAAATATAAAATTAATCCCGAGCATAGACAATATTAAAGTACGCACCAATCTTTACATAGACTGTGATTTGAACTAAATGCTTCATAGGTGCATATGCTCGGGATTCCCTGATCTCAAACACTTGCTGCACAAGAGCCAGGTTTCATTTGGGAAGTTCCCTCCAAGAGCGGCCGAATTCGAATCATAATAATCTGCAACTCGTAAATGAGCGTTATTGTGTTTAAATTGAATTTGTACAAAAACTTTTATAATGTAAGTGTTAATTGATCTGCTGACAAGTCGGATCAAAAGTCCTAGAGAGAGGTTAATCTTTTGTAAAATGAAGCTGAGCTCACTGACAAGAATCCCCTTAGCGATCATATAAATATAGAAATTGAGAAGGTATGCAACAATAAAACACGGAAGATGGTACAAATAATGTTATCTTTCATATGAATAGTAAGTTCTGTGACAGTCTCCACCAAAAAGAGGTCAATTTTTAGCGATCTGTTAAAACAGTTAGGGCTGCTATTTTCAGGAACCTTTTAGTCGGTCTGTCCAAAGGTTATAAAAATGGTTACTACGGTCTGCGCAGGCTTGGTGTGTTTAAAGCAAGGTTTTTTTCACATCTTAAAGAAATGTTTAATGCAGTTTCTCCATAAAAACATTGTTTTATTGATATGTTTTTAATCAATGTTTGAAAAAAATAAAAATCTTTTCAGTTTACGTGTATGTTTGTCGTATGTCCAACCTTTTGTATCTGCACAGTGAGTGTACTAATGTGTGCAAACTTAGCTTAGCTTACCACTTAGCACACAAATGGACAAAACATCTGAACTGTCTTCTCAAGACCAGGATGTCAACAGACATTCTAAATCAATATGACCCTGGCCCTGTAAGGCAGCTAATATCAAGTGCAGATCATAACAAAAGTGATTAGAAACTCTGCTGTCACGTACCTAGAATGCTTGAATTAATAAAAGTGAAAGTTTGGGGTCTATTCCAGAAAGACAACACAGCTGTTCCCTTTTTTATTCTACACATAATTTATCAGCTATTGCTTCCAGGGGTCAAGTGATAAACAAACATCATGTTCAATTACTTTTGACACTCAGTAACAAAATATTTAATTCTAGGACATATTGAAATGACGATTATTAAAATCGTTATCTCTACATATGAAAATTTTTTATCACGGGAGAGAATGGTTATTAAAAATCCTCATCAGTTCATTTAAATCTACAGTTTCATAGCTGGTCAATGCACTGAGTTGGTGCAGAATAAATTTACTTTTTGAACCAATGAAAAAACTCTCATATAGTCAATGTGGGGGTAGGACAGTATCTTAGCCTTTGGTATTCAATGGCAAAAGCATACGCAAGTTGGAGTAAGCCGAATCTAGACTCAACATTTACTGTGGCCTAATGCGCGATGGTATTTTACCAATCGGCATCTGCAATGACATTGTCTCCATGCTGGATCTGAAACGCTAATTCCCTACTCCAGCATTGACTGAATTCACTCAGTCGCAACTTTCCTGCGTTCCATAAAACGTTAATCTTTCCCTAGTCTAAATAATGGCTATTGCACACTCGCTATGGATTGGAGCGACATACAGAATTTCTTTGGCCACAAAAAATCCCGCAGGAATAGTTAACTACCCCTTTGCTACCTGTCACCATGATACATGAAGAGTATGGTCCTCACTTTGTAGAAAGCAAAGCTCTCAATGCACTCACTTGTTTCCACACACTTGTGCGATCTGCAGCAAGATGAGAGAGAGAGAGATAGAGCCTTAATTTTAGGTTTCAAAACGCTTTTACATAATGGGCATCTTTCCCCCCGTGTCGCATCTGCGTCGCCGAGTATGGCTTCAAGCAATCACCGTCTCACTATAGGTGAATACACATTTTTATTTTTCTTACTGGGTCGCAGCCTAGTCCTGTTAATGACGTGCAACTACTTACCCTCGGTCCCGGCATTATTTACGTTAAAAGGAATGGATCAAATGGCTCTGAACACTATGGGAGTCAACTGCTGTGGTCATTAGTCCCCTAGAACTTAGAACTACTTAAACCTAACTAACCTAAGGGCATCACACACACCCATGCCCGAGGCAGAATTCGAACCTGCGACCGTAGCAGCAGCGCGGCTCCGGACTGGAGCGCCTAGAACCGCACGGCCACAGCGACCGGCGTTAAAAGGAATAATGTATTGTTTTGGCCTTATCCCTTTCTGTGCTGAAGCTCGTCGTTCTCTTGCTAAATAGGATTTTTACTATATCATTAACCATCTGCTCGGTTCGTCTCCAAAATGCGTTTCACTTTAACTTGTTTGTTCATGCCAGTCCATATATTGGTAGATATTGTTTTGTTAGATTTTGGTACATGAGATTAACTGCAGTTGCCTTTTGTTGATATAATATAATTATTATTTTGTGAGGATCTCATACTGTATCACATGTCATTATGGATCAAGCTCATGTAAGGTCCATAAAATACAGATGCCTTACAAATGGTTCAAATGGTTCTGAGCACTATGGGACTTAACACCTGAGGTCATCAGTTCCCTAGAACTTAGAACTACTAAACCTAACTAACCTAAGGACATCACACACATCCATGCCCGAGGCAGGATTTGAACCTGCGACCGTAGCGGTCGCGCGGTTCCAGACTGTAGCGACCGGAACCGCTCGGCCACCACGGCCGGCAACGGTTGAATACCCTATATTAATGTCCACTTGTAATATTCGCATAGTCTTGATCAGAGAGTTCGCCAATAAACGTTACCGAGTAAGCCTGCAGAGCAACAAGTCGCGGTTTGATCTCGATCGCCAAACATCGCCAGGAATGAATGGATTCTGGACGCCGAGGCCGCCAAGGGTAATTCCCGCGACGCAACGGAAGCTCCGTGGTCTAGAACGTAGAAAACTTTCCATTATGTTACGTAAGTTACGTCTTAATTGACATACACAATCTCACAGTTAATTGAACGTTATTCGTCTTTCTATCAAGCAAATTCACGAGAGACTTCCTGCTCTTGCCCACTTTTATTTCCACGCTACCAACTGCTCAGAACAGTTTAGCACTACCCTCAACATTTGCACAACATTATTTTTTACGGCATACCTGCTTGTCTGTACTATTTTTGACTAGAGGAGAACGCTACGTTTAGCCGTGTGTGTCAGGGAGGCAAAACTAAACCTTCAGTTGATGTTTGTCATAACATGATAATAATATTAAAAAGGAAAATACTTCCATGTATTCTTCAGCTTAGAAGAGCGAGGAGGATATCCAGTAGTGAACGAGGGAATTCAGCCTGCGTTCACTGTTAGGTTGTCAACAGACGAAAATGCGTTAGTCCACGTTCAGGTCGTGCACTGTTGCGTGTGTTGTCATTTAGGGCAATAAAGGTTGTTAGGGTGGGAAGATGTCCACCAAAGTTGCATACGCTACTAATAAACGTTAGTCCAACGAAATAATGTTAATGGAGATGCCCGTTTAGAAGTCTTTTCGTAACTGAATCTTATTCGAACATCTTTTTGTTGTTAACCCGAGAAAAATTTCATTTCACCACGAATGAAGTAATTTACCACTGGCGTAACTGGATTCAGTTACTGTACGGAAGTGAATGGTAATAATATTAGCTGAATTTTACGTTGGTGTTTGGCAGAACATGATAATAATGTTTAAAAGGAAAATACAGTACTTCAAAGTGTTCTGCAAAATTATTTTTATTTGGCCACAAACCGGCTTCAGGTGACAACTGAATGTCGCGGACACTGATAAAAAGATGTGCGACTTCTATAGATATTATTTATACAGAAAATAAAAAATGGCAAAGCGTTTACATAGGAAAACATTACAATAATTACATTAATTAAAAAAGTGGTTAACAAAGTTTATAGGTGGAGATACTTTTAACAGACGATGAGAAATAACATGAATTTACAGTCTGAATCTAATATTTGAAGCGGAAACTTAATTTAACAAAAGAGGAAAAATGTTCAAATGTGTGTGAAGTCCTAAGGGACCAAATCGCTGAGGTCATCGGTCCGTAGACTTATACACTGCTTAAACTAACTTATGCTAAGAACAACACGCAGACCCAGGAGTCGAACCTCCGACGGGAGGACCGCGCAATCTGTGACATGGTGACTCTAACCGCGCGGCCATTCCGCGAGGCTCACAAGAGGAAAATGAAAACTGAGTGATCATTTGATACTAGGCTGGCATTTTGTGTCTTGTGTGTGTTGATTTCCAGTGGGGTCATCTTTGTTAGCAAAACGTAAAACTTCGCATTCTACATCATATGAATTGTTTTCTGCTAAACGATGATCAGCAATGGTCTAATAATTCTTTCTTAAACGCCGGTTTCTCTCGTTTTCACGTAAACTAATCACCACAGCTCTGCCTCTGTGATCAGTATACACTCTGACACATTGCTTGAAAATGATGTTATATACACCAATCCGTGCCAAGGGTTGCAATTTGTCTTTACTATTCAGTAATATTTTTGATGTCTTACCGCTGTAGTTGCGAGATTAATTTTTTTGCAATATTGTCTGAAGTGTTGGCAGTATATGGAATTTTGTACCACGCTTTGTAACTTCTGAGTGATTGCTGTTGGCCAGCGTACAGAAGTGGTATAATTTTACTCCTTTTATTTTTTAGTAGAGTGTTATGTACGAATGTTTTCCTTTTCAATATTGGAATGGTAATTATTAGGTTGGGACAATAGAGGCAATAGCCAGAAATATGTGGAATACCTTCACCTGAAGATGATAGAATTTAGAGTGACATATGCTAAAATATCCAGGAGTAATAAACTCTGCACTGAACGAAGCAGAAAAGAAGAAAACTGGTAGAAACAGACAGATCAGAATAACGAAAACGGATTATAGAGGCTGTTCGATGTCGTACTTGCGCAAAGAGGAAAAGATAGCATAAGTTGCAGGACAGCATCATACCAGACGAAAAACTTATGATGAGAAGGGAGGAAGGAGGTGGGAGGAGGGGTGAATACGTCGTACGTCACTCACTTTTGATAGCCTGTGATGTCATCTATTTTTCTCATTTCATTCACATTTCCACCCAAATGAATTGTTCTCAGCTGCTGCTAGTATTTAACGCTTCATTGAAAGGCTGGAGTACATCATGGCTTTTCGAAAAGATGTTGCGGAATTGAGAATAAACGTTGATCAATCAGCACTGCACCTAAATCAAGAATGTGCTTTGTCTTCAAAGCTCAATCGTAGCAAATTACATTTCATGCTGGTGTTTTGGACAGAGGTTGAACAGCACAGCAATGACTTCCTTGCCTCCAGACAGCTTGTAACTACGTGTTTCTGCGGCTACTATTCGTCTTCTGCAAAAACAGTTCCTTGACAGCAGTCAGTGACTGCTTCCCACGCTGACATTGGAAGGTCGCCGGGCAGAATCAGCTGTGAAGGTCGCACGCCCCGCCCGCCCTCCTGGCTGCAGTCAGCGAGGAATCAGGGCCGACACACAGCAGCTCGCAGCCGCTGTAATGCCACCGGTTTTTCTAGTTGGTAGTTGATAGATTAGTACTGATCGGCCGTGGCTAAAACTCGGCGAACTCGATAGACTGGTGATACTGTTATTAGGTAAAGACGACGTTACAAAAAACGATGCTGAGCTGAACTCTCGACGTGTACGTGATACTTACTTCAACAATCGTGACAAATATTACTCTACTCGTCGTAATTAACACGTTTATATTCGATGGTTTAATAGTTGCTATAAAAATATTAATAATAATTTCAATTTAGTTCCACCGACACCAACCTCCCCATAGTTTGGTTGTAATTTCAAATCTGTCATAAGTCGTAACATTGCGATTGCTTCCTAGCGTCAAACTGTTTCTATACAGGGTGAGTCACCTAACATTACCGCTGGATATATTTCGTAAACCACATCAAATACTGACGAATCGATACCACAGACCGAACGTGAGGAGAGGGACTAGTGTAATTGGTTCATACAAACCATAAAAAAATGCACGGAAGTACGTTTTTTAACACAAAGCTACGTTTTTTTTTAAATGGAAGCCGTTAGTTTTGTTAGCACATTTGAACATGTAAACAAATACGTTATCAGTGCCGTTTGTTGCATTGTAAAATGTTAATTACATCCGGAGATGTAACCTAAAGTTGACGCTTGAGTACCACTCCTCCGCTGTTCGACCGTGTGTATCGGAGAGCACCGAATTACGTAGGGATCCAAAGGGAACGGTGATGGACCTTAGGTACAGAAGAGACTGGAACAGGACATTACGTCCACATGCTAACACATTTTTATTGGTCTTTTTCACTGACGCACATGTACATTACCATGAGGGGTGAGGTACACGTACACACGTGGTTTCCGTTTTCAATTACGGAGTGGAATAGAGTGTGTCCCGACATGTCAGGCCAATAGATGTTCAATGTAGTGGCCATCATTTGCTGCACACAGTTGCAATCTCTGGCGTAATGAATGTCGTACACGCCGCAGTACATCCGCTGTAATGTCGCCGCAGGCAGCCACAATACGTTGTTTCAAATCCTCTGGGGTTTTAGGCACATCACGGTACACATTCTCCTTTAACGTACCCCACAGAAAGAAGTCCAGAGGTGTAAGATCAGGAGAACGGGCTGGCCAATTTATGCGTCCTCCACGTCCTACGAAACACCCGTCGAACATCCTGTCAAGGGTCAGCCTAGTGTTAATTGCTGAATGCGCAGGTGCACCATCATGCTGATACCACATACGTCGACGCGTTTCCAGTGGAACATTTTCGAGCAACGTTGGCAGATCATTCTGTAGAAACGCGATGTATCTTGCAGCTGTTTGGGCCCCTGCAATGAAGTGAGGACTAATGAGGTGGTCGCCAATGATTCCGCACCATATATTTACAGTCCACGGTCGCTGTCGCTTTACCTGTCTGAGCCAGCGAGGATTGCCTACGGACCAGTAATACATGTTCCGTAGATTCACTGCCCCGTGGTTTGTGAAACCCGCTTCATCGGTAAACAGGTAGAACTGCAACGCATTCTCTGTTAATGCCCATTGACAGAATTGCACTCGAGGATTAAAGTCATCACCATGTAATTGCTGATGTAGCGACACATGAAACGGGTGAAAGCGGTGACGATGCAGTATGCGCATGACACTACTTTGACTCAGTCCACCGGCTCTCGCAATGTCCCGTGTACTCATGTGTGGGTTCATGGCAACAGCAGCTAACACACCAACTGCACCCGCTTCTCCTGTGACGGGCCTGTTACGGATCCGTTTGCGTGCTACGACCGTACCTGTTGCATACAGTTGGCGGTAGATGTTTTGCAATGTGCGGCACGTTGGATGCTCTCTGTCCGGGTACCGTTCTGCATACACCCTGCAGGCTTCAGCTGCATTTCGTCGACACTCGCCATAGATGGGTATCATCTCAGCCTTTTCAGAGTTCGAATACAACATGGTCACAGTTCCTACAACACTACACTATCACAGACGTCTGGTAACACGGTGTAATACAGTTGGTCTGCGCGCGGACACGAATGCAGAATAACAATAGCAGCAAGCGCTACATGCGGACACTGCGACAGCTAGACCAAACCACAACAGTGCGCTACAGCCACACTCGGAAACACGGTCGTCATCGTAAACATGTCCCTGCAGATGCTGCTCGCCGACCGTGGCCCGTGTTTCTAACAACACGCAACTGAACGTCGGAGGTTTCAAGCGTCAACTTTAGGTTACAATATCTCCGGATATGATTAACATTTTATAATGCAACAAACGGCACTGATTACGTATTTGTTTATATGTTCAGATGTGCTAACAAAACTAACGTGGTTCCATTTTAAAAAACGTAGGTTTGTGTTAAAAAACATACTTCCGTGCATTTTTGTATGGTTTGCATGAAACAATTACACTAGCCCCTCTCCTCACGTTCGGTCTGTGGAATCGGTTCGTCAATATTTGATGTGGTTTACGAAATATATCCAGCGGTAACGTTAGGTGACTCACCCTGTATATGCGCCGAGCGCTTCAGTCAAGTATTATCGCAGCACGCAAGAGATCACAGTTGTGTGTCTAAACAATTTTGTAATTTGGAACCACATATGCGTTAATTGGCACGAAATGGTGGTTTATTTCGCAATAACATTCACTTCCTAACAAGGCCGTGAGGAAGAAGCTTTCCCAGGTGCTGGTGGTGGTGGGGGGATTAATAAATTATCTGCTTTAAAACTATTGCCAAGTTCCCGAGTCCATTTGCAATTACGAATAAAGTTAATTGTCTATCTCTGTTCAATGCCTAACTAGAGTTGAGTTCGACTTACCTAATTAAAAATTCACTTCAGTCTAATATAAGGTAGTCCTTTATCTGAATGCTAAACGATGTTACAGTTGAAGTCAGTGTTTCGTTTCACTGCGTCGTGGTAGATCGCAATTATCAGTCCTCGAAAAACATCTAACCGCGCCTATATATACGAGTATTCAAACAAGTCTGACCAGCTTCGGCTTACTCTCCTAACGTAGTGACAACGGATCAAATTTTCCTTAGTCATTACTCACTATTCCCAAAGAGTACTCACACGAAGTATTCTTTGAGATCGTTGGTTCTAGTTTGCTAATTTTAATTGTAATGATTTTGCGATTTACTATGTTTTGAGTTTGAGTTTACTGAGATTCTATCTTTCTTTTGTAAGATGACAAATTACTAAGTATAAGGTTCTTGTTTCAGTTACTGGTTATTATCCAAATAATAGTGTTACATGGAACGTTGGTTACTTGTTCACTTTTCGTGGAATTTGGAACTTGTTTTGGAGAAATTTGGAGTAATTGTTGCTATTTTTTTCTTTGTTCATTTTTCGTAAGAGGAAGTGGCATTACATCCGCGCCCGGACGATTATCAGTGCATTCTCTTTTGCATACACAAGAGGGAGTTCTTGTAATCGGATAAGTACCCGTGGTCTGGGGGTAGTGTCTTTGATTCATAATCAAAACGTCTTCGGTCCCGGGTTCGATCCCCGCCACTACGTAAACTTTGATAAATAATCAGCATTGGCGGCCGAAGCCTTCCGGCACAAGAAGTCAGCCTCATTCTGCCAACGGCCTTGTCAAAGAGGGTGGAGGAGCGGATAGAGGTTCAGGGCACTCTCTTGTCCTAGGGGTGGGAAATTGCCCCTAAAGGCGGAAGAATCAGCAATGATCAACGACATGAGGATGCAGAAGGCAATGGAAACCACTGCATTGAAGACACGTAACGTGTATCCACAGGACATGTGGCCTGTAACTGAAGAAGTGTCATGATGATCAAGATTCCGGAATAGTCCCCCATTCGGATCTCCGGAAGGGGACTGCCAAGGGGGAGGTTACCATGAGAAAAAGATTGAATAATCAACGAAAGGATAACGTTCTACGAGTCGCGGCGTGGAATGTCAGAAGCTTGAACGTGGTAGGGAAACTAGAAAATCTGAAAAGGGAAATGCAAAGGCTCAATCTAGATATAGTAGGGGTCAGTGAAGTGAAGTGGAAGGAAGACAAGGATTTCTGGTTAGATGAGTAGCGGGTAATATCAACAGCAGCAGAAAATGGTATAACAGATGTAGGATTCGTTATGGATAGGAAGGTAGGGCAGAGGGTGTGTTACTGTGAACAGTTCAGTGACCGGGTTGTTCTAATCAGAATCGACAGCAGACCAACACCGACAACGATAGTTCAGGTATACATGCCGATGTCGTAAGCTGAAGATGAACAGATAGAGAAAGTGTATGAGGATATTGAAAGGGTAATGTAGTATGTAAAGGGGGACGAAAATCTAATAGTCATGGGCGACTGGAATGCAGTTGTAGGGGAAGGAGTAGAAGAAACGGTTACAGGAGAATATGGGCTTGGGACTAGGAATGAAAGAGGAGAAAAATTAATTGAGTTCTGTAACAAGTTTCAGCTAGTAATAGCGAATACCCTGTTCAAGAATCACAAGAGGAAGAGGTATACTTGGAAAAGGCCGGGAGATACGGGGAGATTTCAATTTGATTACGTCATGGTCAGACACAGATTCCGAAATCAGATACTGGATTGTAAGGCGTACCCAGGAGCAGATATAGACTCAGATCACAATATAGTAGTGATGAAGAGTAGGCTGAAGTTCAAGACATTAGTCAGGAAGAATCAATACGCAAAGAAGTGGGATACGGAAGTACTAAGGAATGACGAGATACGTTTGAAGTTCTCTAACGCTATAGATACAGCAATAAGGAATAGCGCAGTAGGCAGTAGAGTTGAAGAGGAACGGACATCTCTAAAAAGGACCTCACAGAAGTTGGGAAGGAAAACATAGGTACAAAGAAGGTAGCTGCGAAGAAACCATGGGTAACAGAAGAAATACTTCAGTTGATTGATGAAAGGAGGAAGTACAAACATGTTCCGGGAAAATCAGGAATACAGAAATACAAGTCGCTGAGGAATGAAATAAATAGGAAGTGCAGGGAAGCTAAGACGAAATGGCTGCAGGAAAAATGTGAAGACATCGAAAAAGATATGATTGTCGGAAGGACAGACTCAGCATACAGGAAAGTCAAAACAACCTTTGGTGACATTAAAAGCAACGGTGGTAACATTAAGAGTGCAACGGGAATTCCACTGTTAAATGCAGAGGAGAGAGCAGCTAGGTGAAAAGAATACATTGAAAGCCTCTATGAGTGTGAAGATTTGTCTGATGTGATAGAAGAAGAAACAGGAGTCGATTTAGAAGAGATAGGGGATTCAGTATTAGAATCGGAATTTAAAAGAGCTTTGGAGGACTTACGGTCAAATAAGGCAGAAGGGATAGATAACATTCCATCAGAATTTCTAAAATCATTGGGGGAAGTGGAAACAAAACGACTATTCACGTTGGTGTGTAGAATATATGAGTCTGGCGATATACCATCTGACTTTCGGAAAAGCATCATCCACACAATTCCGAAGAAGGCAAGAGCTGACAAGTGCGAGAATTATCGCACAATCAGCTTAACAGCTCATGCATCGAAGCTGCTTACAAGAATAATATACAGAAGAATGGAAAAGAAAATTGAGAATGCGCTAGGTGACGATCAGTTTAGCTTTAGGAAAAGCAAAGGGACGTGAGAGACAATGCTGACGTTACGGCTAATTATGGAAGCAAGGCTAAAGAAAAATCAAGACACTTTCATAGGATTTGTCGACCTGGAAAAAGCGTTCGACAATATAAAATGGTGCAAGCTGTTCGAGATTCTGAAAAAAGTAGGGGTTAGCTATAGGGAGAGACGGGTCATATACAATATGTACAACAACCAAGAGGGAATAATAAGAGTGGACGATCAAGAACGAAGTGCTTGTATTAAGAAGGGTGTAAGACAAGGCTGTAGCCTTTCGCCCCTACTCTTCAATCTGTACATCGAGGAAGCAATGATGGAAATAAAAGAAAGGTTCAGGAGTGGAATTAAAATACAAGGTGAAAGTATATCAATGATACGATTCGCTGATGAGATTGCTATCCTGAGTGAAAGTGAAGAAGAATTAAATGATCTGCTGAACGGAATTAACAGTCTAATGAGTACACAGTATGGTTTGAGAGTAAATCGAAGAAAGACGAAGGTAATGAGAAGTAGTAGAAATGAGAACAGCGAGAAACTTAACATCAGGATTGATGGTCACGAAGTCAATGAAGTTAAGGAATTCTGCTACCTAGGCAGTAAAATAACCAATGACGGACGGAGCAAGGAGGACATCAAAAGCAGACTCGCTATGGCAAAAAAGGCAATTGGTACTGGTTGCTTCCTCATGGCTCAATACATTCTATGTCATAACAGAACAATATTTGATTTTTTTTTTAAATATGGGCCTAGCAATATTCCCCTCTAAAAATGTCACCAATTCTGAACTAATAATTTAAATATTTCACCACTAATATTACAAAGGCCTAAGGAATTCGCCTGTTTAAAAATTTCACACTTAACTATTTCAAGCATAAAGTAATTTAGAACTATTATTAAATATTGTCATCATGCACAAAATAATTTAAAATTGGTCTCACTTCATTCTCATATCTATGAATTTCATCCGAAAATTAACTTCATTGTATCATAAACATTACAAAATATTCAATTTTATGATTCCGGTTTTTCTTCGTCGCGACGCCCGGAAAGTGTGCAGACACGGCGTCTGGAACGATGGTCTGCAAGTGGTGATCAGCTCCCCACCGGGACATTTAGCACGCAAGAGAGCTGGACCAGACTATGCGGGCAGGTATCACAGCCTGATCATCTGCTACCTCTGCTGCGTCCCAGACGTCTAGGCAGCAGGAACCCAAGCGACGTATCATTTCAGTATATGCTACCTCTTAATTGGCAACTAGCAGACGTAGTCTTCTCGTCTGCTGCCTCTTGAATGGCTAGCAGTCGACACAGTTCTTCCAGTCAGCTACCTCTTGAATGGCTATCAACCGACATATTTGTTTCTTGTTGGTTGCCTCTTGAATGGCTAGCAACCAACATTGTTCTTCGTATCTGCTGCTTCTTGTCGGTTGCCTCTTGAATGGCTAGCAACCGACATTACTATTCATATCCAGAAGACTAAGAATGTGTGTTCAATGAACAGGTAAGCTTCCTCAGCTCACGGTGTCTTCAGCCAAATGAGCAGTGGTTGTTAGACAGCGGCTCACAGTCTCGGATGCGCACGACAAGCAGCAGGATGCAGCTATTTTCCCTCTTTAAGGTTTACCGCATACTTGAGCGCCCCCCAGCAGTTTTACCTCAATTACTGGCAGGGTTGGCGCGACGTGAAGGCAGCAGCGGTCATCTGACGGCTACCACTGGTCTCCCATACTCGAACAGTTGATATGGAACAAAAATCTCATTAACATACCCGATCACATTTAGTACACAACAGTCATGATATTTTAGAGTGGTCCATCTGTACGGGATTCAGTCACACAAGTTTGTTAAAGGGTATATTGTCTTCATTCCTTGGTTTAATTTCATAAGCATGTAAGTTTGTCTGGGCATAGAACCATGACTAGCCTACCATCGAGTTCTAGTTCAAGGAGATGACGTCTATTAGCGACTTGTATTTACAGTTCGCCTACCTCAGTGCGTCACACGAATTAACACATGACACTTTTCACTTAAACGTGTTTGTCAGCATTATTCAACTCTTTTCCTCTGTGATTGTAACAACTCAGCTTATTCAGTTTTCCGTAATGAAAACACACCTAGTCCTATCATTCTTTAGTGGCCAATCGTAACAAGGAAATCGTTGTACCATTAAATGTTCACAAGTAGGGTTACATACACTCTCCGGTTACTGATAGTTACTTAAGTCATAAATAAGGTATACACATATGAGTGTCTCTTTCTTACATAAGAAATTACCCTTGAGTTCATAAGCAAGTCATTAGGCAGATAGCTCCATGAGATCATTGTATACTCTGAAACTGCAACAAATAGAAACATCTGATAATAAACCAACATCTCGTGCACTTGATAATCCTTTTCTGACTTAACAAAGAAAGGCTATCATCATTCTTACTTAAATAAATCATAACTTACAACTACACTCCTGGAAATTGAAATAAGAACACCGTGAATTCATTGTCCCAAGAAGGGGAAACATTATTGACACATTCCTGGGGTCAGATACATCACATGATCACACTGACAGAACCACAGGCACATAGACACAGGCAACAGAGCATGCACAATGTCGGCACTAGTACAGTGTATATCCACCTTTCGCAGCAATGCAGGCTGCTATTCTCCCATGGAGACGATCGTAGAGATGCTGGATGTAGTCCTGTGGAACGGCTTGCCATGCCATTTCCACCTGGCGCCTCAGTTGGACCAGCGTTCGTGCTGGACGTGCAGACCGCGTGAGACGACGCTTCATCCAGTCCAAAACATGCTCAATGGGGGACAGATCCGGAGATCTTGCTGGCCAGGGTAGTTGACTTACACCTTCTAGAGCACGTTGGGTGGCACGGGATACACGCGGACGTGCATTGTCCTGTTGGAACAGCAAGTTCCCTTGCCGGTCTAGGAATGGTAGAACGATGGGTTCGATGACGGTTTGGATGTACCGTGCACTATTCAGTGTCCCCTCGACGATCACCATTCACGCCTGTCGCGACACCACTGGAGGCGGGCTGCACGATGTTGGGGCGTGAGCGGAAGACGGCCTAACGGTGTGCGGGACCGTAGCCCAGCTTCATGGAGACGGTTGCGAATGGTCCTCGCCGATACCCCAGGAGCAACAGTGTCCCTAATTTGCTGGGAAGTGGCGGTGCGGTCCCCTACGGCACTGCGTAGGATCCTACGGTCTTGGCGTGCATCCGTGCGTCGCTGCGATCCGGTCCCAGGTCGACGGACACGTGCACCTTCCGCCGACCACTGGCGACAACATCGATGTACTGTGGAGACCTCACGCCCCACGTGTTGAGCAATTCGGCGGTACGTCCACCCGGCCTCCCGCATGCCCACTATACGCCCTCGCTCAAAGTCCGTCAACTGCACATACGGTTCACCTCCACGCTGTCGCGGCATGCTACCAGTGTTAAAGACTGCGATGGAGCTCCGTATGCCACTGCAAACTGGCTGACACTGACGGCGGCGGTGCACAAATGCTGCGCAGCTAGCGCCATTCGACGGCCAACACCGCGGTTCCTGGTGTGTCCGCTGTGCCGTGCGTGTGATCATTGCTTGTACAGCCCTCTCGCAGTGTCCGGAGCAAGTATGGTGGGTCTGACACACCGGTGTCAATGTGTTCTTTTTTCCATTTCCAGGAGTGTATATATACTATTATTAACTGTATAAATAAATTTAATTTCAACAAACGCAAACACTCTAATAATTATTTCTCCAGCAACATGGATCATGTTCTGAATATCTTTTCTTCCTTATGCTATTTCTCTTATCATTACAAACAGAGACGTAAAAGTAAAACTACTAACTAATATAAATTTTTTTCTGACATAATTCATAAAATATGCTTATAACAAAGCTTGAGTCTCTTACTACTCTTCTTTTTTAAGGATAATGCATCCAAATCTCACATCAAATATATATATATATATATATATATATATATATATATATATATATATATATATATATTGTAAGTAGGCTGTTTATGTTTTCTTATTGGCAACGTTACATAGCGCTCTGGATGAAAATCACTGGCTGTGCTGTGTGCAGTCTGTGGCTAGTTTGCATTGTTGTCTGCCATTGTAGTGTTGGGCAGCGGCAGCTGGATGTTAACAGCCCGTAGCGTTGCGCAGTTGGAGGTGAGCCGCCAGCAGTGGTGGATGTGGGGAGAGAAATGGCGGAGATTTGGAATTTGTAAGACTAGATGGCTTGAACTGCTATATATATTATGATTATTAAGGTAAATACATTGTTTGTTCTCTATTAAAATCTTTCATTTGCTAACTGTGCCTATCAGCAGTTAATGACTTCAGTAGTTTGAATCTCTTATTTAGCTGGCAGTAGTGGCGCTCGCTGTATTGCAGTAGTTCGAGTAACGAAGATTTTTGGTGAGGTAAGTGATTTGTGAAAGGTATAGGTTAATGTTAGTCAGGGCCATTATTTTGTAGGGATTTTTGAAAGTCAGATTGCGTTGCGCTAAAAATATTGTGTGTCAGTTTAAGGACAGTCGTGTATAATTGTTCTCAGGGGACGTTTCAATATATATATATATATATATATATATATATATATGGATCAAGAAACCTACAGAGGAACTATACAAACATACGGAGACAATCACAGAAAAGATTAGAAAACGCAGACTACAATTCTATGTACACCTATACAGAATGCCAACACAGAGGCTGACCAAACAGATCTTTGACTGGGTAACCACTAGAAACAACAAATGGGTGGCAGAGGTAAAAAACGACCTGAACCAACTCAACATAACAGCAGACACAATAAACGCCAGAATAAAATTCAGAAACATCATTAAGAAAAGTAAACTACATGAGATACAATGTGACAAACGAACAAGCGTAAAATGGACCGAAGAACGCAAGCAGGATCACAGCCGGAAGATGATAGAAATATGGGCAACCAAAAGGGCAATCAAGATGTCACGATGAAGCCGAAAGCCGACAAGAAGAATGGACAGAGGACCGGAAACAGAAACACAGCGAGCGAATGAGGGAAGTTTGGGCAACAAGGAAGGCAGCAAAAGGACCTGGCCATGTAGTTTAGTCCAAACGCGCTCTTTAAGGGAAAAACTCAAATAATATATATATATATATATATATATATATATATATATATATATATATATATATATATATATATACACTCATGGAAATTGAAATAAGAACACCGTGAATTCATTGTCCCAGGAAGGGGAAACTTTATTGACACATTCCTGGGGTCAGATACATCACATGATCACACTGACAGAACCACAGGCACATAGACACAGGCAACAGAGCATGCACATCGTCGGCACTAGTACAGTGTGTATCCACCTTTCGCAGCAATGCAGGCTGCTATTCTCCCATGGAGACGATCGTAGAGATGCTGGATGTAGTCCTGTGGAACGACTTGCCATGCCATTTCCACCTGGCGCCTCAGTTGGACCAGCGTTCGTGCTGGATGTGCAGACCGCGTGAGACGACGCTTCATCCAGTCCCAAACATGCTCAATGGGGGACAGATCCGGAGATCTTGCTGGCCAGGGTAGTTGACTTACACCTTCTAGAGCACGTTGGGTGGTACGGGATACATGCGGACGTGCATTGTCCTGTTGGAACAGCAAGTTCCCTTGCCGGTCTAGGAATGGTAGAACGATGGGTTCGATGACGGTTTGGATGTACTGTGCACTATTCAGTGTCCCCTCGACGATCACCAGTGGTGTACGGCCAGTGTAGAAGATCGCTCCCCACACCATGATGCCGGGTGTTGGCCCTGTGTGCCTCGGTCGTATGCAGTCCTGATTGTGGCGCTCACCTGCACGGCGCCAAACACGCATACGACCATCATTGGCACCAAGGCAGAAGCGACTCTCATCGCTGAAGACGACACGTCTCCATTCGTCCCTCCATTCACGCCTGTCGCGACACCACTGGAGGCGGGCTGCACGATGTTGGGGCGTGAGCGGAAGACGGCCTAACGGTGTGCGGGACCATAGCCCAGCTTCATGGAGACGGTTGCGAATGGTCCTCGCCGATACCCCAGGAGCAACAGTGTCCCTAATTTGTTTGGAAGTGGCGGTGCGGTCCCCTACGGCACTGCGTAGGATCCTACGGTCTTGGCGTGCATCCGTGCGTCGCTGCGGTCCGGTCCCAGGTCGACGGACACGTGCACCTTCCGCCGACCACTGGCGACAACATCGATGTACTGTGGAGACCTCACGCCCCACGTGTTGAGCAATTCGGCGGTACGTCCACCCGGCCTCCCGCATGCCCACTATACGCCCTCGCTCAAAGTCCGTCAACTGCACATACGGTTCACGTCCACGCTGTCGCGGCATGCTACCAGTGTTAAAGACTGCGATGGAGCTCCGTATGCCACGGCAAACTGGCTGACACTGACGGCGGCGGTGCACAAATGCTGCGCAGCTAGCGCCATTCGACGGCCAACACCGCGGTTCCTGGTGTGTCCGCTGTGCCATGCGTGTGATCATTGCTTGTACAGCCCTCTCGCAGTGTCCGGAGCAAGTATGGTGGGTCTGACACACCGGTGTCAATGTGTTCTTTTTTCCATTTCCAGGAGTGTATATATATATATATATATATATATATATATATATATATATATATATACTGGCAACTCATAATGCCGTCCAGGAGCCGATTTGTTAGTCCATTGTTAATATTTTTATAGCTCCCCTTTTTATAAACTGCCAATACAATATACATGAACTGCTAACACTATTTTCACGCATTCCTTTACCCACAAGTACATAGATGAAGTACTTGCATACTGTTCTGTAATTCAGTTTTTAAATAATGTGGTAATTGACACTTATATATATCTATCTATATTCCAAGTCACATCTACGACCAAAATGTTTTAGATCTTGATGGCTGAACATTCCTCTGGTCACACCTTTTGTATTCGACAGAATATAACTCCCAGGATAGGGTATTTTTGTTATCCTGAAAGTACCCTCGTATTTTAGTTGCCACTTCTTATTTAGTCGTTTTATAGCCGATGACTTTGGATGAGATCTTGGAAGAATGTTATCTCCTACTCGGTATTTAATAGATTTTATTATCTGCTTATCATAATATACTTTACTCAAAAGAGCGTGGTGCTGGATAGCAACACGTACTTGGTTATGGAGTGTAGTTTTGTCTACTGGTATAGTTTCATTTAATGTAGGTAAATTCTCATTCCATTGGTTAGACTGAGAACACCCAGAGAAAACATCATAAGGAGGAAACCCCGTGGAAGAGTGTGGTAAATGATAATATACGTTTTCAAATTTATGCAAATACTCAATCCAACGATAGTGCTGGTAAGAAATATACGTCCTCATAAACCGATTTAACTCACGAAACACTCGTTCAATAGGGCTACTCATTGGGTTAACGTGGCAATCTGGATGTGGCCAATACCCCACCCGCGCAGACACTCCTTCCAAGCCCTACACGAGAAATAGGAGGTATTGTCCGTTAGTAACGTTTTTGGTTTTCCGACTTGGACAACGTACTTTTCTTTCAAGATT
The DNA here is from genome assembly GCF_023864345.2 of Schistocerca serialis cubense. Classification (NCBI taxonomy): domain Eukaryota; kingdom Metazoa; phylum Arthropoda; class Insecta; order Orthoptera; family Acrididae; genus Schistocerca; species Schistocerca serialis. The sequence goes on from NC_064646.1 coordinate 143,131,215, forward strand.
CTCACCATGGGTTTCACTCTTACAGATCTCAGTGGGTATACCTTTACTAGCTTAGCAAATAAATCATAAAATGCTAGCACGTATTTAAAGTTACCTTTGGAGGTTGGTAAAGGACTCATTACATTACATGACACTAGGTTAAGAAAATCATGTACTACCATGGGTCGAACTCGGTTTTAGTAGAATAATTGATTGGCTTCGCTTTCTGGCAAATCATATAAGTTCTCAATACTTTCTGCGCAATACGTTTCAGGTTAGGATGATAGGCATAAGCTGCTATTAACCTAACACATTTACCAGCACTGGCGTGACCCCACGATAAATGTGTGTGCCAAATAAATTTTATCACACAACCAGAAGAAATACAAAATTTCCATTGACGAAATAATTCCTTATTTTTATAAAATAAAACCTTATTATGAAGGCAAAATTTGTTATTTTTAAGGCTCTCCTTATCAAAAAATGGCTCTGAGCACTATGGGACTTAACATCTGTGGTCATCAGTCCCCTAGAACTTAGAACTACTTAAACCTAACTAACCTAAGGACATCACACACATCCATGCCCGAGGCAGGATTTGAACCTGCGACCGTAACAGTCGCGCGGTTCTGGACTGAGCGCCTAGAACCGCTAGACCACGGCGGCCGGCACTCTCCTTATCGTCATAAAGTGACTGTCTAATTAATTTCCATTTAGAATCTCGTTCTTGTAAATCAACAATATTCTTACACATGAATTTTACATCATTTTCATACAAAGTATGTTGAATCAACATGACACGAAAGTTATCGGTTCTATTCGCGACTGCAACCGTTCCTGCGACGCTACGCGGTAGTCTAGACAATGCGTCTGCTATTACATTGTCTCTGCCACGAATCTGCCTTATCTCTAATAAATATTCCTGCAATATTAAGGCCCACCGAGTTAATCGGGCGTGCCATAACCTACAAGTCGTTAAAAAAGTTACTGCTTGATGGTCACAATATGCAATGATTCGTTTACCATTTATAAAATACCTAAATTTTTTCAATGAGCACACTAAGGCTAAAACTTCCAGCTCTGTAATGGTATACATTCTTTCACAACTAGTGAGCTTGCGACTTGCGAAGCTTATAATTTTAATGGTATTAATATCCTCAGGAATATCCATTTAAAACAATGTTGCCCCTAGCCCCGTGTGTGAAGCGTCAGTGGCTATATAAAATTGGTTATCCATCTGAGGATGATGTAGTATTTGGGCATTTAATAACGCGTGTCGTATTTTTTCAAATGCTTCTCAACATTCTGGTGTCCAATGCCACGAAGTGTTTTTCCGTAACAAACTTAGCAAATAGTTCTGGTTCAGTACCTGAGCTGGCAAAAATTTTCTAAACAAGGATACTGGTCCAAGAAATGATTTTAATTGCTTACGGTTACCAGGGTAGGGGCACTCTCTTATTGCTTTTAATTTCTTAGGCTTTGGTGTTATGCCCAAAGGAGAGATAATATGGCCAAGACATTTGACTCTCTCTTTGCCGAACTCAGATTTGGGAAGGTTCACCGATACTCCATAATTTTGAAACTTATAAAACACTCGTCATAATAACTCCAAGTGGCGCTCCCATGTATCAGTAGCCACTAGGAGATCATCAACATACAATGTCGCTTCATTAACCAAACCCGGGCTCAGCACGGTATCGAGTGCGGAAATAAAAACTCCACTACTGATGTTTAAACCAAATGGCATAACTTTAAAGTGGTAACTCTTATCCATAAATATAAAAGCTGTATACTTTCTAGATTCTTCATCTAACGGGACCTGCCAATAGGAACTATGGAGATCGACTGATGATAGGTACTTTACACTATAGAAGCGCTATAACAAATCATCTAGATTTTCTGGCCTGGTTTGGACAGGTATTAAGATTTTATTAATATTCCTGGCGTCAAGTACCAATCTTACGTCTCCATTAGGTTTTATCACTGCTAAGAGTGGACTACCGTATTCCGAGTTGGATGGTTCAGTGACACCCCATTCCAATATCCGTTGTATTTCTCGCCTAACAGCTTCATGTTTTGACCAGGGTATAGAATAGGTTGTCTTACAATAGGTGTCATGAGGTCTCACACTCATTCTATATTTAAATCCTCTAATCACACGAGGACGAATATCAAAAACTGGAGCATAATCATGTAACAACTCTGATAGTTCCTGTCACTGTACGCTAGACAAACAATCCGATTCACTTATTTTATCTTGTATAATCTGTTCAGGATCTGGATTGGGACTAGCTACTGACAAGTTATCGATGTCATAAGATATTACATTACTATAATTACATACTACTGATGGATTCTGACAATATTTATCAGGAGCCCTCATTTCTTTCAATAGAGACAGTTCAACAATTCCATTGACTGCGTGTAAAATACATACTCGCCCAGTTGTTGGCCAAATAATCCCATCCCCAAATGCATAGTACGGATTAATTCTTAATAATCAGGTAGGTGCTTGTAAGTCTTTCCTCTTGACTACATAGTTCCACCATCACTTGAGCTTTAATGGGTTTAACCGAAGCGCCAAGAGCATCGGAAACAGTACATGCCGTCACTGGAAAAGTAGGTACTTTCTCTACTCTATTAATACAACTGAATAAATCGAATAACATCACATTTGTCGTAGCCCCCGTGTCTATCAGTACATTTACAGGCATTCCATTTACCTTACCAACCATCACAGCTTGAACATGTTCCTTCGGTTCCAAATGTTGCGTCGTTGCCTCACTCATCAATTCATCTCTGATGTCCACCCCTGCATTATATCTTAGCAAACCTACGCAATGATTGTCGTGACCTCCATTGCTGGTACCAGCCAGCTCCGGAAGTCTAGGACTGGCTGAACCTAGTTTTCTGGATTCACAGATTCACCACGCGGTTCTTCAACAATCTCTACAACGTGCACCTTATGGTTTTGGGAATTATACATAGGATTTCGGACCTTGGTTGCACCATTTCCTAGGGGAATAGCCGCAGAAGCGTTCTGACACGAAGAATTTTGTATATTACCTGAGTTCATTTGGTTAACCCAACGAAAATGTGTCTGAACCCATTGGAACGACTGATTCTGATTTCCGGTATTATTCTGTTCTTGATTTATATACGGTCTACTACCATTCAATTTTCTTTTCCGATTCTGTATATTAGATTCATTAAAACGTGGACCGTTCACCTCCGGTGGAGCCAGTCCCTGATTATACATATTTCTATTGTTTTGATTACTATTACTCTGATCATGGAAATTTTGGTTGTTAAACTTAGGTCTACATTGTAGATCTCTATTATCAACTTTCCACCGATTGTTGTTATTATACTGGGAATGATTACCATTATTGTAATTATTACTATTACCATTCTTATAATGCATTTCTCGGTTATTAAACTGACGGAAATCCTCCTGCATAATGTCTATTGAGTCTAATGTAGCTAGAAATTGTTCAAATTCATCATCCGAAGCATGAACTAACATCTTACGGATATTAATAGGAAGCCTTGTCTTCAAGATACGAATAACCTCGCGATGTGATATCGGCTCCGTCCAAAACCGAGTTTTATTCATATGTTTCTCAAAGTAAGAACGTAAGGTTAACCTTTTTGGATTGTAAAACTCGGGATCAATTTTTCAAACTCATGACAGGTTTGACAAGTTTCACTAATCTCGCTGGCCCATATTGATGCCTCTCCGACCATTTTAGAGACTATGAACTGGATCTTATCATATTCCGTCCACACCTTGGGGAATATTCTCTTAAAACTATTGATAAAGATCTTAGGATGAATAGTATTATTTTCAGATGAGAATATCGGGAATTGTCTGCTTTTAAACCTGCATCAAGCCAGTCTCAGGACTGAAGACCACAACAACAACAACATTTTCGATTTTAATCGAGGACAATGCAGTTCGTTGAGTAAACGATTCTGATTCGGGCAAAGATCGTTCCTCACTATCGATTCCCGCTGCCTTAGATTCGTGACGTAATCTTTTTTCTGGGCAAACGTTACAGTGTTGACTTTTACTGGCCAAATCCCGCCTGCTTTGACTACGCTCCTTTACACTTTCGTTCAGAACGCCACCAAAACGACCGATACTCTCCATTTCTATTGGAATTTCATTGACTACTCTGTTCTTAATAATACGAAACTCCTCTTTGAGCTGTTCTAAGTCTTCAACATTTGGGACATTTAATTTAGGATTACTGATAGAAGTCAATCTACGTTCTTCCGTATCATCTACCCGTTTTTTAATCTTTTCGGATTGTTCGTCAATCCAGTCGGACATCTCTTTCCCCCACTGCTTAGACCTTTTAACTAAGAACGAATCAACATTCTGCTTAGTAGTTAGTTCTAATTGGTTCATCTTTTCTGATAGGTCCGCAACTTGATGTACTACTGAATCTTCTGTAGACTTTACTACTGTTAAATTCTCTTCTAGCGTTTGAACAGCACTAGAAATGTTATTAATCTCATTCTGTACCTTTTCTATCTTTTGGTTATATTTAAGATCCCAAATCTTTTGCAATTCTAACATTTCTTGCCTAAACTTTCTATTCTCCTCGCTTTCTAATTCTCTCCGTTTGAGATCTTCCCCCTTTCTAATTCTTTCTGTTTTATAAATTCTTTTTGTTTAAGATTTTCCTCCGTTTCTAATTCTAACCGTTTTATAAATTCCTTTAGATGTGAGTCACGTTCCTCCATCTTCGACATGAAATTGAATAATATGCTCATACCGCTGCGCGGGAGAAGCATCAGCCACCCCAGAAGTTTCTCTTGGTTCGTTTATTACTGTTACCCGAGCTTCCACAACGTCCGGAATTTTCTCGATTTCGTCCTCGGAGGTTTCGGGCATGTTCAGTTCATACATTCACTCTATTGACTCAATTTCAGGGTCAACAGAAGGAATATTTTGTACATTTTGATTTATCTCCTCCAATGGGTCATCTCTAATATCAAACTCCTCTTTGTCAGGTTATAATCTACTTTTCTTGGTTCTCCTAGACATCTTAAACACTACTTGACAAATACAAAACCTATTTACCTAGTAAATTCAGTTGTCTGTGTAGGTGCCTACAATATGCTACAAATACTCAATGGTACAAAGATTCCAATGCTACACCACACACAAAACGAGAGTTCATCTACTACTAACTAACTGAGTTGTACAGTACTTTACTGTTTGTTGCTGGGTTGAGTCGAGACGACGGACGCGCAGTCAGCTTTAGGCAGCCTCAGCGCCCCCCGATCTCCACAGCGTCGCACGTCGTCGCTCTCGTAGTCGGCTCGTCTCTGTAGGTTGGTGCGGGCTGTGTCCTGCGACGTCGACTCGAAGTTCTGCGTCTGTGGAGAATGTGGTGCAAAATAAGCGCCTACGCATGTCTTACGTCGTAGTTCAATAAGTTTTCCCTTCGGGCCCCACGTTTAGGACGTCAGGTTTTTGTAACCGGATGCTTGTATGTGTCTTCTTGGTCGGGCCCCACGTTGGGGAGCCAGGTTTTTATAATGTCACCGGTTTTTCTAGTTGGTAGTTGATAGATTAGTATTGATCGGCCCTGGCTAAAACTCGGCGAAGTCGATAGACTGGTGATATTGTTATTAGGTAAAGACGACGTTACAAAAAACGATGCTGAACTGAACTCTCGACGTGTACGTGATATTTACTTCACCAATCGTGACAAATATTACGCTACTCGTCGTAATTAACACGTTTATATTCGATGGTTTAATAGTTGCCATAAAAATATTAATAATAATTTCAATTTAGTTCCACCGACACCAACCTCCCCATAGTTTGGTTGTAATTTCAAATCTCTAGTAAGTCGTAACATTGCGATTGCTTTCTAGTGTCAAACTGTTTCTATATATGCGCCGAGCGCTTCAGTCAAGTATTATCGCAGCACGCCAAAGATCACAGTTGTGTGTCTAAACAATTTTGTAATTTGGAACCACATATGCGTAAATTGGCACGAAAGGGTGGTTTATTTCGCAATAACAATCACTTCCTAACAAGGCCGTGAGGAAGAAGCTTTCCCAGGTGCTGGTAGTGGTGGGGGGATTTATAAATTATCTGCTTTAAAACTATTGCCAAGTTCCCGAGTCCATTTGCAATTACGAATGAAGTCAATTGTCTATCTCTGTTCAATGCCTAACTAGAGTTGAGTTCGAGTTATCTAATTAAAAAGTTCACTTCAGTCTAATATAAGATAGTCCTTTATCTGAACTCTAAACGATGTTACAGTTGAAGTCAATGTTTCGTTTCACTGCGTTATGGCAGATCGCAATTATCAATCCACTAAAAACAATCTAACCGCGCCTACATATACGAGTATTCAAACAAGTCTGACCAGCTTCGGCTAACTCTCGTAACGTAGTGACAATGGATCAAATTTTCCTTAGCCATTACTCACGATTCCCAAAGAGTACTCACACGAAGTATTCTTTGAGATCGTTGGTTCTAGTTTACTAATTTTAATTATAATGATTTTGCGATTTACTATGATTTTGAGTTTGAGTTTACTGAGATTCTATCTTTCTTTTGTAAGTTGATAAATTACTAAGTATAAGGTTCTTATTGCAATTACTGGTTATTATCCAAATAATAGTGTTAAATGGAACTTTGGTTACTTGTTCACTTTTCATGGAATTTGGAACTTGTTTTGGGGAAATTTTTGGGGTATTGTTTGCTATTTTTTCTTTTTCCATTTTTCGTCCGAGGAAGTGGCATTACACCGTCATCACTCGATCGCTGTGTTAATGTAGACAACGAAAGCCTGAGTTAGATTGTCATCTGATACATGAGTATCCTTCCTATCTACAGCTGGCCTTTTTGCGATTTTTGTATTGCCGCATGGTTTGGAATAGAAATTTGACAGATTTGGTTGCTAGTCAGAGGATTTTGCTTCACGTTAAAATTAAATTTCCTATTGCTAAAGATAATAATGTCAGGTAAAAGTACGCAACTATCGAACACTCTATTGTTTATATAATGTAAATTGTGAAATTTCTCATTAAGTTCTGCTCATTTATAAAAAAATTAACACAGGATATTAGTTCAGTTCTACATTGAATTGCTGAATTTATGTGGGTAATTTTTGGAGCCCAGTACTAACGGACTAATTCTTGACATCTCTGAAAATTGAAAACCAAAGTCAAATTATGATTTTCAGTATTACTATAGTTTTAACAAAAAAATTAGTTTCGGAGAAGAATGCATATCAAGCGAGCAGTAATGTTATGCACAGTGAAACTGCTGCAATATGAAAAAAATTACTGTGAATGAGCTGTCCACCAGATCAGTGGGTTGCTGCGGTCAACTTAGGTGCCATTTGCAAGTGGTAACAGCTGGCTGATTGAAAAAGCCTGCAGAGAGAGGGAGAGGGAGGGATGAAGAGAAGTAAGATTGGAAATAAATTCGTTAGTACCTTACTGTACATCGTGGAGAATGTTTGTTTAATTGCCGCCCTCTCTCCTGGTGCAGTCTTCTGGGACAACGTTTTTCCCCAGTCTCCGGTACATGTATGGCATTATGAACCGTTGATTATGAGGGCTTCCTTTTTTTTTTTTTTTTTTTTTTCAAGACAATTTCGATGTGTAATTAGAACAGTGAAGCATTTTCCATCAGTTGTAGTAGTGTGTACTGGCTTTCCTGAATTTCGTTTACCTGAGATGCAGGGTGATTGTCGAGAACGCAAGTTAAGGCGTCTGTAGCGGACTCTGGCGTCAAACGGCGATAGACATAGTTCTCAGTTGTGTGCTTACAGGTAATACACTTATCAACCTCCTCTCTCTCCAACATCAACATCTCATCAGTTGACACAATTCCCACCAAGAAATAAAAATGATACCTTCCTCTCCAGCATTTTCCCCGCTAGCCTGTGGGTGATGGATAGAGTTTGAGTACATCTGCCGCTAGTTTCGAGTGGTATTGTGTAATTTTTTTCCCAGCAGAACAACACCAGTCGTCTAGCATCGTCAAGTTTTGAGCTGGATCGCGATTTTAGGCGCTCCTTGTGTGGCGCTATGCATATAGTTGTTTAATTATTACTGATCTTTATGATTAATTACGTAATTAGTACCGATCTTTACTTCAGTTTCCCAACCAAAATAAATCAATTACACTAACCTAACCTTCCTCTTCTGCATCTCCGAAGTTTCCATGTATTGGGGGGGTGCATTTGGGCTTTCCGCTCAGAAAGACGGGTGTTCAAGTCCTTGAAAGTTCGCTGCCAGTTTTAATTTCCCGCCAGTTCCCGGGTAGGGTGTGGGATGAGACTTCAGCACGGCCCTGGCACAATGAAATTTCGGTCATAAAGCGAATTCTGGCTAATATTCGACATTCCTGTCAATAATGTAGATAAGGGAGGGGAAGGTAGAGGGACAGGGATGGGGAGAAGGAGGGGTCCACGTGCCGGCTAGGGAAAAGACCTGACGTAATGGGGGGTGGGGCTCAGGGGCGTAATTAATTGATCAGTTTTCATATAATTTGATATCAAAATTGCACTCTGAGCCCAATTACATTACTACTGTTGATATCCGAACAAAAAGCATGAAAATTGTAGGAAAATGTATGCAACGAAATGTCCTGAATTTCATATACTCCTACAGCAACGAGCTTGTCTAGCACCCTGAAAAAATACGCATTCATATTTTCACTTATGGCATTGTGACAGAGACTTTCGACTTTAGTAATTTCTCTGTTACTTTGACGGTAATCTATGTTTCGTTAATTGTCTTTGGTTCGTATGTAGAGTGGTTTAAAATGTATTTACTGCTTTTTCTTAACACAAATGTAAAACGTGGCTGAATATATCCGAATGCATGAAACCTTAATTTTACCTGTATTTATTGTAACTTTGTGTAATATTAAAGTAAATTTTATAATGCATGTATTCAAATACAGTGTCTATTAGATGAACGTTAATACCTGCATTATGTAATTGCGTTAGGCGGAAGGAATATAGTTGACACTGGAAAGATGGAGCGAGATAATGCAACCACATTAGTGGTAGAACAGTTAATATATTGAGGACGAAGAAATACTTGAGTCATTATTTGGACATGTCGAGAAGAATACGGAAGGAAATACTGCAATGAGAATATGTTGAAACTGGTTTGACTATCATCTTCTGTGTTCCGATACGAGATGTTGTACAACGCATTTTTCGATACCGTTTATTAACTGCCCTAAGTTTTGTAACTAATTCTTATAAAAAATGTCTTAATTATTTCGATGAATGTAAATGTCACAGAGGTATGTAAGCATAGAGAAATTCGATAATCTTCGATCAATGTGCGTTATCTTTGTATTTAACAATCTATGGACTATCAGTGAGTAAAGTGAGTTACTTGCTGTGGTGTAGTTTGCCAAAATAAGTTGTGTCTGTCCGCATGTGTTGCCCGTAATATCAAAATAACAATGTTGAAAACCGTCTTTTTGTAATTGTGACTCACAAAGAGAAAGAGTTAGGTGAAAGTAATTTATCGAGGTGTTAGTAAATTTGAGCAGGAGATACCGCCATTTTAGCTGCCATCTGAAATGAGTAACGGCAGTACGGTCCAGCGAGTTTCGGAGACCATCCTCCAACTGACAACTCTCTTCAGTCAGTGTTATGAGTTTCTCAGAAATACTTCTCTGACATCAGACTGGAAACCAAAAGAAAGACGTATTTACGACAACTCCGAACATCGAGGTTATCATGAAATATGTTTAGAAAATTTAATTAACTAAAAATCGAAATATTCATTTGTGTAAGAAATCAAAAAATAGAAATAACATTAAATTTGAAATGGAAAATTGGTAAATTAGACTCCAGTTACGGCAGCCAGTTCGCCTCAGTAGAATTCAGTCACTACAATTTCTCCAGCAATCTAGTACCACACAACTTCCATATGTTTACGAGAATTTAAAGTCATGTTAATTGTGAGAAATTTTGTAGACAGTGCTGACATTTCCTATCACTGGTTTGTGTTTGAAGACAAGTAGTAATGGCATTGTTCTGCGATTTGACTCTGACGTTATATTAACTTAAACTGACTGCAGAATATATAAAATAATAACAAACTAATACATAAGAGAAATTCTTACACTACAGGAATGTATTAAATTTGGATACTGATTAGTAAATAATATTGTCGCAAAAACTGCGCACGATGTGTATATTATTATACTACATGTTTTATTTGTTGTCTGACTTGAAAGTGTCCATGTGCGTTCATCCTTGCGCTCTAGATGTATATGTCGGTCGATTAGCTGAACGGGTGCAGAGCGGTAATTATATTGGTTGACTGAAATTTAACTGAGCACAATAAGGCATGGGGATATAAATTATTAAATAGCAATGAGCGGTTCCAATCACAGACAGTGTGGATATGCCCTAAACATGGCCAACAGCTTGAGGCACATGATGCGTAGGCACATGTTACTGAAAACACAAGTCTCACAACTGCACTCATTAATTATAATTAAAGAAGCACTGATAAAACACTGAAACCGAATGTAAGAGGCTGTAGAAAAAGAACATCGGAGGAAAGAATCTCCCGATGCGCCCGAACAGATGCCGAATTACTGATCGTCCTTTACAAAAATTGTGATGGCAGTTCTGCGAAATTGAACTACTCAAAATTCCACGACCATAACATAAGCAAAATGTGGCTTTAATTTTGAATGAATTTAACAGAGATGTTTAAGGAAGAGACTGAGCCCGCGAAACGTATAGCGTAGAACTCGTAGTTCCATAACTTACCCCTACATGCTTGCCACAAAGCGCTCTACAATTACGTTTCGTAAAATAAAAAAAATTTAAAAAAATAAATAAGAAAAACATTACTTACTCACTCCTATAAAATAAGAAGAGGTGAAGACCTTTCTGAAGATGTGCAAGACTAATGAAGTTTTTCAGTACGAACTACACAGCTCTGATCACAGCTTATCTGACGACCTTGTGACAAGTATTTTAGGGACTTCAACTTGTGTTTCCACCAACGGAGGGTCACGTCGCATTCCAAAACCAGCCTCACAGTAGAAAGACTGCCGCACAGCTGACCTGGTCTCCAAAAACTTTACTACTTCAGGTATACCGATAGCATCAACGTCCGGTTGCTATAACAAATATTTCGCCTGATAGAAGTTAGTGTATTATAATTTTATTATCTTATATGCACCCAACTCAGCCAACTTTCACATTGTCAGTCTGGCAGTTAGACTGAAGTGAACGGTTGCCCATCATGTTGGTACCACACACATCGACTGGTTGCAAGTGACTCCTCATCTAACAATTCTGACAGCACTTTTCAGATGAACGTCATACAGTTACAGGCTCTGAGTCGAGCAAGAGAAATGGTGAGTCCCACTCAAATATCTGACTGTGCCAGCCCACAAATGCGTTGTATATTTTACTTACACTGACCTCGTTCCTAGATGAGGTTGTCTGGTATGGCAGTTGTGTGAGCTGTACATACAGACACGGCTGCAAAACGAATCGTCCATGAACAAAATACACGCTCATAAGATTGCTGCGTGGTACAACGCCGTAAAAACCACTACCTCAATCCCATGTGTGGAGCACAATCAAAAGCCGAAGGTGCCTGAACACTTTGCAAGTGAAACGGGTGGCTTCCCTCGTCCGACACCACTCTCAAATCATGCGGTTTCTTTGCTGTTAGTGAGAAACAGCTCGAGTCTTTAAGTATGGATCTGCCCCAAATCTCTCCATCATCGCCTCTTCATGTGTTCCCGTGTGTCTTCTAGCATTCTGATGTGCTGCGAAACTACATGCTGCAACCAACCGCTGAGGTATAGAAGCTGTAAGGTGGCGTCGTTGATGCCTTTTCGGATATGGTTTCCTGTAGGTGGGTAAAGCTGTATCCACAGTCCCGCTCGCACTCCTCAGACCACGAGATGGCATCCATGGTCCTACACAACAGCGTGAACCATTTGAAACTACGAAATTTTGTTAGTGTAGTTCAAATGGTTCAAATGGCTCTGAGCACTATGGGACTTAACTTCTGAGGTCATCAGTCCCCTAGAACTTAGAACTACTTAAACCTAACTAACCTAAGGCCATCACACACATCCATGCCCGAGGCAGGAGTCGAACCTGCGACCGTAGCGGTCGCGCAGTTCCAGACTGTAGCGCCTAGAACCGCTCGGTCACCCCGGCAGGCTAGTGTAGTTCGAGTTCTCTGTGTGACCACCCCAAACGTTTCATAAATATTGTCTAGCTGTTCCATTGGTCCATGGTAGAATATTTTATTCATTATGAATAAACAACACACGACAATGGTGTAATATTCTGCAATATTTATTATTTTACAACAGGTTTTCGGCCATCCCGTATTACAAACAGATAAAACTTTGAAGTGAGGCTAAAACGGGAAGGGCAAGAAATGAAATTGCAAAAAGTGTTTCTTTAACAACGTGATTGAAACTACAGTAACTGAAATAAACGAAAATGGGGCATACAAACAGGAGGGGTAATTTACAAAGTAGTACGAGTGTGAGTTTTAGCACTATCTGCAGTTAGAAGTCGCAATTAAGAAAACTGTGTGTGATCAGTCATTACTACGGTTGTGCAGGACAACATATGTTCATTAATTTCCATCACTTCGAAGTAATTCATCTTCCTCTCTTTGTGATTATTATGTAAGACTTTTGCACCTTGTACCTCTCGCCTTTTTTAGCGGGTGGTCTCCAGAGGAGGAGTCTTCGTTTCTAAATCTCCGGTTTCTATAACGTTCCTTCAAGCGCGTTGATATTGTCATGCCAGACTGGTCTATATAGAATTTACCACAATTATATGATTTTGTATAGTCCACCCTTTTCAAAACCTGAAGTGCTGTATTTACCATTGAGCAAATGTGTTCAATAACGTTGTGTACATAATGTGATGTTTCAATGTTATTTACGCTCTGTGGCCACATTCAGAGAGATCTTTTGTAAATATGTAACCATGCACTACTTATCAAGATATTGACGTGTTGGGTCAAGCACAGGGTAAAAAAGAGGGGAGTCCTGTTCTCGTTTCTTTTTATTTTTTTCTTAGTGATGAATGATCGCAGATCCTTTACTCACCACTTCTAATGGCAGAAACTTCACATCCGAACCATTTTCTAAATTGCCCCTCCTACTTACACTAGCGAATTTTCCCTTATTTCTGTTGCTGTAGTTCAACTTGCGCCCTGGTAAAAAAAATCCTTCTGCACACTTACTGTTGTATCACTTACGTGTTTAGTCTCACTTGTGTTTGTAATACTGGACCTGTGAAGGACGAGCTTACGCTGTTTAGTCAACCCCTTGGACCATGTCACTGTGAAACTTATTTTTCTTCTCAGAACAGTCGTTGCTATTTGTCATGTATATCATTATCTGATATGTCACATATTTTGTCCAACCCAAATACTTTTGCATCTCAGTTTCACTTAAATTATTCCTCTGGATTTAGTTCTAGTTCAAACGTTAACAGTTATAATCTTTGAAACCAACTCAGATATTCCTTACATGCCATAGAGGTAAAATAAAGGGCAGAAGTCGCTACAGACTTACGCTATACGTTGCTTTAAACATGGAGGTAAAAAAAGGTTAAAGCTGGCGCCGCCATGTTTGATGCCCCAAAACATTAGCGCATTATTGTTTACACGGAGATCATTTAGAACTGATTTTTATTTATAATTTATGTGCACGTGACGGCTGTTTTAAATAGTAAACATTACAGTGCTTACGCTATGAATAAAGCTTCAGCAAGGCATTTTCAAACATTTATCTGGCCTTAAATGCGTATATGACTCAGCAATACGATGCATTTGTCCCAGTAAATGTAATTTTATTTTTGTCCATACATTTCTAATAACCAAGAAGATAAGTATGTGATTTGAAAAATGTGCTTTCTTAACCTGTTTAAATCCGCTTTTATTGTCGATATCTGTTGAAGTTAGAACTCCGAAAAAAATACTTGTTTACTTACTGATATTGATTCTTGATCGTCACATTTTCAACTTTCACATCATATACACAACATGCTTAATGTGTATCTTTGCAAGAAAACTTACCTTCATTTTATTTGTTGGCCCATAATTTTGTGCAATAGAGGAAATGACATGCAAGACATGCTATCATATACACTCCTGGAAATTGAAATAAGAACACCGTGAATTCATTGTCCCAGGAAGGGGAAACTTTATTGACACATTCCTGGGGTCAGATACATCACATGATCACACTGACAGAACCACAGGCACATAGACACAGGCAACAGAGCACGCACAATGTCGGCACTAGTACAGTGTATATCCACCTTTCGCAGCAATGCAGGCTGCTATTCTCCCATGGAGACGATCGTAGAGATGCTGGATGTAGTCCTGTGGAATGGCTTGCCATGCCATTTCCACCTGGCGCCTCAGTTGGACCAGCGTTCGTGCTGGACGTGCAGACCGCGTGAGACGACGCTTCATCCAGTCCCAAACATGCTCAATGGGGGACAGATCCGGAGATCTTGCTGGCCAGGGTAGTTGACTTACACCTTCTAGAGCACGTTGGGTGGCACGGGATACATGCGGACGTGCATTGTCCTGTTGGAACAGCAAGTTCCCTTGCCGGTCTAGGAATGGTAGAACGATGGGTTCGATGACGGTTTGGATGTACCGTGCACTATTCAGTGTCCCCTCGACGATCACCAGTGGTGTACGGCCAGTGTAGGAGATCGCTCCCCGCACCATGATGCCGGGTGTTGGCCCTGTGTGCCTCGGTCGTATGCAGTCCTGATTGTGGCGCTCACCTGCACGGCGCCAAACATGCATACGACCATCATTGGCACCAAGGCAGAAGCGACTCTCATCGCTGAAGACGACACGTCTCCATTCGTCCCTCCATTCACGCCTGTCGCGACACCACTGGAGGCGGGCTGCACGATGTTCGGGCGTGAGCGGAAGACGGCCTAACGGTGTGCGGGACCGTAGCCCAGCTTCATGGAGACGGTTGCGAATGGTCCTCGCCGATACCCCAGGAGCAACAGTGT
This sequence comes from Schistocerca serialis cubense, assembly GCF_023864345.2. Classification (NCBI taxonomy): domain Eukaryota; kingdom Metazoa; phylum Arthropoda; class Insecta; order Orthoptera; family Acrididae; genus Schistocerca; species Schistocerca serialis. Next base: position 143,146,253 of record NC_064646.1, read on the forward strand.
CCCTAATTTGCTGGGAAGTGGCGGTGCGGTCCCCTACGGCACTGCGTAGGATCCTGCGGTCTTGGCGTGCATCCGTGCGTCGCTGCGGTCCGGTCCCAGGTCGACGGGCATGTGCACCTTCCGCCGACCACTGGCGACAACATCGATGTACTGTGGAGACCTCACGCCCCACGTGTTGAGCAGTTCGGCGGTACGTCCACCCGGCCTCCCGCATGCCCACTATACGCCCTCGCTCAAAGTCCGTCAACTGCACATACGGTTCACGTCCACGCTGTCGCGGCATGCTACCAGTGTTAAAGATTGCGATGGAGCTCCGTATGCCACGGCAAACTGGCTGACACTGACGGCGGCGGTGCACAAATGCTGCGCAGCTAGCGCCATTCGACGGCCAACACCGCGGTTCCTGGTGTGTCCGCTGTGCCGTGCGTGTGATCATTGCTTGTACAGCCCTCTCGCAGTGTACGGAGCAAGTATGGTGGGTCTGACACACCGGTGTCAATGTGTTCTTTTTTCCATTTCCAGGAGTGTATGTAGATGTCAACAAAGGAACGATTCTTGAAATGTCCAAGGAACAGAACTGAATGGAAGCGTACCTCCATGAAGAACTGAGTTCTTGTTTTATCAGACTGTCAATGTAACCGTAGTTTCCCCATTTTCTCACTTTGAAATCTTGACTATGAAGTGGCATTCAGTACGTGGTCAATAATAACAAACTCATTTTTGGAAGCATGTTCCAGTGATTTGCTGTTCACTGTATGTCACTAGTACGCAGTTCTGATGGTATGAATGAGAATTTAAACTAATACCTCATATATTACTTAGCGCAAAAGATCGCACTATGAATAAAGGAATGATCTCAACGACCAACACCCGGTAAAATGGGTACTCTGCTTCAACAAGCATGTAACTCATTTCTTAATGACGGCCTATGCTCTGTAACATGTGCATGCTACTGAAACAGGTGCCTCACATCCATTTTAATAAAGATTTAATTAATAGCATGTAATTTCACACTTGGTTTTCACAGTAACTCATTGCATGTTTTTAACAGTAATATGTTTCGTTTCCCACAATATTTCTTGACAGAAACACCCTGTGCCAGATTTTAATGAATAACTTGTTTTATTTTATCTCCGAATTTCATTTTGAGGTTTTCATAGCACATAAGCCTACATCAAACTATTCGACAAACCAGTAATAACACTAGGATGCCACGCAACTACCGCTTTTATTTATTTATCCATCATACAGGAGATCAAATTAGATTCAATGTACTTCTCAGATACAATAAATAACACAAAAGTGCGTAATAAGAAATAATAACTATATTTGAAGGGCTAGTGGAAATAGCGATCAAGGACCACCAAAATTTGAAATTTAGTTCTTAAAACCCTCTTATGGAGGAATGGCAAGCTTTGTTTTATGTAAAAACGGTGTTACTACGTTGGTTAGTAATAAAGCAAAAACTGATATAAAACCGCACCACTTTGTGCATCCAAAGTAGAATGGAAAAGGAGTTTTTATAGGTACGTTGAACAGAAACACTGATGCTTTTGTGTTATCGAGATTGTGCATCAAGTTATTTCTTAAGTAAAATCAAAATTAGAGCCAATGAAAATCGACATTCTAGTCATGTGTGGAACACAAGTTATTTCTGATTCTTCAAAAAGATAAAGGGCCATGAGTCACCTTACAAGTGACGATTGAAACTGCTTACGATTGAGATGTTTTCAGAATGTTCCATTTATAGAAATGAGTAGATTAATGAGGGAATTCATTGAAATTAGTTACTGTAATATCAAAATTGACACCTATGACACACAAAAATCACCTGATAGTGGTGCGAAAAGGACCAAAGAAAAGCCCATATCAATGACTTTACCAATTTGTATAATGTTCGTAGTAATGGAGATGGAAAAATACAGGATGTTAAGGTACGTCAATCAGAAACCTTGGCATTGCATGGCATCAACAACAGATGTTTTATTACTCCTGTGAAGACACTGCCTATTAAAGAGAAACCACATAGGGAGATCAGAGGAAAACATGACACCAGACCGAACAAACTTAAAGAAGACGATGTATATAAAGTGCATCAACATATACAGTCACTGAAAGATTGAAAATCAAATTATAGCGTTAATGATCCCAAACTGTTGTATTTAACAGAATAATTTAATATTGGAAGTTATATTCAGAGGAAAGTCCTCCAAACCCTATGTCATACGAACAATATCGACTGATTTACGTGGTTCAGTACAACATAAGTTTTAGGTGCCCCAGAAATGACATTTCTTCAATGCGTGACAAATTTAGAGCCGACTGTTCTAAACTCGATTAACAGATAAACAACAAGAAAGATGAAACTCAGATATAAACTCTGAATAAGCAGAAACAGCATTTAACTGAAAATAAACTGCTTAAGAGGAAGTTTTACGAGGTTAAATGTTTCGAATTTTTGAAGGCCAGAAAATCGGCGATTAAGAAAGCAATCTGTATAGATTATCAGAAGCAACTTGAGCTTCCTAATATTTCAATCAACGAAGCACAATACCGCAGCCAGGTATCATTTTAGTCATTCAACAATCATTTGTTTTCTTCTGGGAAATATGACGAAACACTTTCCAGCAAAGTACCTGATGAAGTGTGTTCGGTGTTGTACTATTTCTGTCGGAAAACTTTGCACGACTAAGCGTGAACTTCCCCCCCCCCCCCCCCCCCTCCACTCATCACCACCCACCTCCCTGAGCCATGGACCTCGCCGTCAGCGGGGAGGCTCGCGTGCCTCAGCAATACAGATAGCTCTTCCGTAGGTGCAACCACAACGGAGGGGTATCTATTGAGAGGCCAGACAAACGTGTGGTTCCTGAAGAGGGGCAGCAGCCTTTTCAGTAGTTTCAGGGGCAATAGTCTGAATGATTGACTGATCTGGCCTTGTAACATTAACCAAAATGGCCTTGATGTGCTCGTACTGCGAACGGCTGAAAGCAAGGGGAAACTACAGCCGTAATTTTACCGAGGGCATGCAGCTTTACTGTATGGTTAAATGATGATGGCGTCCTCTTGGGTGAAATATTCTGGATGTAAAATAGTGTCCCAATCCGACCTCTAGGCAGGGATAAGGAGGACGTCGTTATCAGGAGAGAAAAAACTGGCGTTCTACGGATCGGAGCGTGGAATGTCAGATCCCTTAATCGGGTAGGTCGGGAAATAGATAGGTTAAAGTTAGATACAGTGGGAATTAGTGAAGTTCGGTGTCAGGGAGAACAAGACTTTTGGTCATGTGAATACAGGATTATAAATACAAAATCTTTTAGGGGTAATGTAGGAGTAGGTTTAATAACGAATAAAAAAAATAGGAGCGCGGGTAAGATACTACGAACAGTATAGACACGAAGCCCACGTCTACCACAGTAGTACAAGTTCATATGCCAACTAGCTCCGCAGATGATGAACATATTGAAGAAATATATGATGAGATAAAAGAAATTATTCAGGTAGTGAAGTGAGACGAAAATTTAATTGTCTTATGGGGCCAGAATTCGATAGTAGGAAAAGGAAGAGAAGGAAAAGTAGTTGGTGAATATGGAATGGGAGTAAGGAATAAAAGAGGAAGCTACCTGGTAGATTTCTGCACAGAGTATAACTTAATCATTGCTAACATTTGGTTTAAGAATCATGAAAGAAGGTTGTATACGTGGAAGAGGCCTGGAGGCACTGGGAGGTTTCAGACAGATTATATAATGGTAAGACAGAGATTTAAGAACCAGGTTTCAAATTGTAAGACATTTCCAGCGGCAGATGTGGATTCCGACCGCAATTTATTAGTTATGAAATGTAGACTAAAACTGAAGAAACTGCAAAAAGGTAGAAGTTTAAGGAGATGGGACTTAGATAAACTGAAAGAACCAGAGGCTGTAGAAAGTTTCAGAGAGAGCATTAGGGAATGATTGACAAGAACGGGGGAAAGAAACACAGTAGAAGAAGAATGAGTTGCTTTGAGAGAGGAAATAGTGAAGGCAGCAGAGTATCAAGTAGGTAAAAAGACGAGGGTTAGTAGAAATCCTTGGGTAACAAAAGAAATATTGAATTTAATTTATGAAAGGAGAAAATATAAAAATGCAGTAAATGAAGTAGAGCAAAAATCGTCTCAAAAATGAGATTGACAGGAAGTGCAAAATGGCCAAGCAGGGATGGCTAGAGGACAAATGTAAGAATGTAGAAACTTATCTCACAAGGGGTAAGATAGATACTGCCTACAGGAAAATTAAAGAGACCTTTGGAGAAAAAAGAACCACTTGTATGAATATCAAGAGCGCAGATTGAAAACCAGTTGTAAGCAATGAAGGGAAAGCAGAAAGATGGAAGGAGTATATAGAGGGTCTATACAAGGGCGATGTACTTGAGGACAATATTATGGAAATGGAAGAGGATGTAGATGAAGATGAAATGGGAGGTATGATACTGTGTGACGACTTTGACAGAGCACTGAAAGACCTGAGTCGAAACAAGGCCCCACGAGTAGACAACATTCCATTAGAATTTCTGATAGCCATCGGAGAGCCAGCGGCGACAATACTTATGAGCAAGATGTATCAGGTAGGCGAAACACCCTCAGACTTCAAGAAGAATATAATAATTCCAATCCCAAAGAAAGCAGGTGTTGACAGGTATGAAAATTACCTATCAGTTTAATAAGTGACGGCTGCAAAATAATAACACGAATTCTTCACAGACGGATGGAAAAACTGGTGGAAGTCGACCTCGGGGAAGATCAGTTTGGATTCCGTAGAAATTTTGGAACACGCGAGGCAATACTGACCCTACGACTTATTTTAGAAGATAGATTAAGGAAAGACAAACTTACGTTCCTAGCATTTGTAGACTTAGAGAAAATTTTAGACAATGTTGACTAGAATATTCTCTTTCAAATTCTGAAGGTGGCAGGAGTAAAATACAGGGAGCGAAAGGCTATTTACAATTTGTACAGAAACCAGATGGCAGTTATAAGAGTCGAGGGGCATGAAAGGGAAGCAGTGGTTGTGAAGGGAGTGAGACAGGATTGTAGCCTATATTAGATATTATTCGATCTGTTTATTGAGCAAGCAGTAAGGGAAACAAAAGAAAAATTTGGAGTGGTAATTAAAACCCATGGAGAAGAAATTAAAACTTTGAGGTTTGCCGATGGCATAATAATTCTGACAGAGACAGTGAACGACCTGGAAGAGCAGTTGAACGGAATGGACTGTGTTTTGAAAGGAGGATGTAACATGAACATCAACATAAGCAAAACGAGGATAATGGAATATAATCGAATTAAATGAGATGATGCTGAGGGAATTAGATTAGGAAATGAGACATTTAAAGTAGTAAGTGAGTTTTGATATTTGGGGAGCAAGAGAACTGATGAACATCGAAGTGAAATAGAGAGGATATAAAATGTAGACTGTCAATGGGAAGGAGAATGTTCCTGAAGAAGAGAAATTTGTTAACATCGAGTGTAGATTTAAGAGCCAGAAAGTCTTTTCTGAAAGTATTTTAACGAAGTGCAGCCATGTATGGAAGTGAAAGGTGGACGGTAACTAGTTTAGACAAGAAGAGAATAGAGGCTTTCTAAAGATGGTGCAACAGAAGAATGCTTAAGATTAGATGGACAGATCACGTAGATAATGAGGGGGTAGTGAATTGAATTGGCGAGAAGAGGAATTTGTGGCACAACGTGACTAGAAGAAGGGATTGGTTGGTAGGACATGTTCCGAGGCTTCAAGGGATCACCAACTTAGTATAGGAGGGCAGCGTGGAGGGTAAAAATCGTACAGGAAGACCAAGAGATGAATACACTAAGCATATTCAGAAGGATTTAGGTTGCAGTAGGTACTGGGAAATGAAGAACCTTGCACAGGACAGAACTGCATGGAGAGCTGCATCAAACCAGTCTCTGGATTGAAGACCACAACAACAACTGAACTCAGTGTATTCTCTGATTCGTGTTCTAAGCAGAATAAAAACACCTGAAGGTAATATCTCGGGGTGGCTAAGATGGCGCACGTCGGCTTCAAGTTTTTGACGTCTCCATGGAGGTGGAAAAAGAAAGGAGTTGTCATTACTCACAAACTGGAAGCCGACGTCCGCCATCCTAAGTAGCCCAAAGCATTTGGCTCACCGCATTCATACCTCCATGGTTCACGGCGGCTATATCTGCTCTTGACGGAACTGTCACGTGCCCATGCCCAGTTTCGATCTCTTTGGCTGCTTTCAATGTGTGGAGACGTAGTTGTTTCACCAAAAGTGTCAGCTTGCATTGTTTACGGATGTACTGATCGATCTGATCATAATTTAAAGTTTAAAAGAATCATATTTCGTTCGTAAGTGGAGCCGTTCAGGCAATAAGTTCGTTTGTGTAGATGAATTACAGCTGCACTGTTTAGCGGTTTTATTTCCGTTATTTGATTTTAGATTTGCTTTACTTTTATCAGTATCTCTTGTTTCCTGTGGTTTTCAGTGCCTTCCAAGTCGCAGACGCTCCGATATCCGAGCCACACTCCATCAACGGTCTTGTCCCAGCACAACGCACGGCTACGTGACTGCGCTGATTGTTGGGGCAGCATCTCATGCCCTGAATGCCTCCCGCCCATAATTATTCATTGTTCACATTTCCTACCCCTTTAAAAAATATTCTGACTACAACAGCCGCAGACAGCGGTCACCAGTGGATGAGTTTTGTGTGCATGACTGTATGAGTACTTATGTGTGCTTTACTTCCTTTCTAAAGAAGGCTTTAATGAAGACTTACGTGCACGCTCTTGTCGTGTCTTTCCGCTGCCCGGATTGTGAGTAGCAGTCTTTCCCTTTTTTACAGTAAGGTTATTCGTTCATGAAGTTTGTTGTAAATAATTCACTGCATTTCAATAGGAACAATGATGTGAATAATTACAATACCAGAAGGAAAAAAATGACCTCCGTTGCGCCACATTTAGTTGGAGCACTAACAGTGGAACAGTGGAACCAAAAGATTTGATTACTTACATATTGATTACTTACATATTGATATAAAATGAGTGACAGGCACCAAAGCAAAATTTGAAACTAAATTGAAACCATTTTTCATTAAAAACTGCTCCTTATCCACTGAAGGATGTCTATCATTGTAATGTGTAAGTGATGATAGATAGGAATTGCTGACTAACGTCTGTCTGTCTTTAATTAAAAAACAAAAACCGGATAAATGCTCAGCATGGAATCATATTTACTAAAAAAATTGCTCATAATGTAAAATGACTCGTTACACGTCATTACGACTTATCGTGCAAATGTTATTGGAACGTAAAACTAACTAAATACTGCTATATCACAAATGAGGTATGGACTTATCCACTTTTTAAAACCCCAAAACTAAATTCGGAAGTTAAATGAAGCAAATGGTCGGAGTAGATGCACATTCCACTTGTGATATGTTTGGTTATTTCTTTAAAACTGTCAGAATTACTGGCGAGAAATATTCCCGGAAAAGAAACAAATAGGCTATTGTTGGAAAAGCAGGCCTATATTTAACACAGGTTAGGCTATCATTGCTACAAAATGACTTACATACATGCTAAAGCAAAATACTCAGTTTACAGGATCTAACCGTTTTAGAAAATTTCCTTAACGGTATTTATAATATTCCATAACGCTCGAAAATGTTTAAAATTTTTTATCTCTTTTTTACCCTGTAAATTGCTATTACTACTGGCAGTCTAACAAAATAAAAACCCTATTCTGCACGTATGTATCCCTCTAAGCATTTCGGTAATGGTTCACTTTGTTGATATGCACAAGATACGATAGCATGCCTTGTTTCTTTACCCATTGCAATCGTTTATGGGCTAACAGAGAATGGATGGTAACTTTTTTCGCAAACGTGAACTTTAAAAACGTTGTGCATATGAGATGAAAGCTGAAAAAGTAAAGAACAAGAACCAATACCAGTAAGCAATCAAACACTGGTTTCGGAGTTCCAGCTTCATTTCCTATCGATGCAAATACAATAAAAGTAGAATTAAATGATTTACGAAAGCATGCTTTTCACATTACTTCCTTCATTTCTTAGTTATTCCAAATACGTTGACGAAAAGCAAGTTACATTAACGAGGCCGAATTTGTCGAATTACTATATTAAATACTTACTCAAGAACAGAAAAATATTCGATATTGCTTTCCTGACACTATATTACCCACGAAAGCACTGTAATTTTTAGTATTTACGACAGGCCGGCCGGAGTGGCCGAGCGGTTCTAGGCGGTACAGTCTGGGACCGGGCGAACGCTACGGTCGCAGGTTCGAATCCTGCCTCGCGGCATGGACGTGTGTGATGTCCTTAGGTTACTTAGGTTTAAGTAGTTCTAAGTTCTAGGGGACTGATGAACACAGCAGTTAAGTCCCATAGTGCTCAGAGCCATTTGAACTATTTACGACAGCCATTGCATGCGCATGAAAAAAATTATGAACAAGAAGCAATCGTAAACAGCAGCCTGCTAAGGTTTAGAACTATTTCAGAGGGCGGCAGGCCCCGCCCCTCTGGATTTAAAATAACGTGCAGCGTAAGTCCATAATGCCATCTCCCTGCTTTCTTTACTTCCATGCTCCACTTACTACGAGGGTGAGTCAAATCAAAACCTTAAATTTGTAATAACAAATCGAAATTTCGCGCCGTTATCCTGTAAGTTGGTAAGCGTGCTACAAACAGCGTGCAGAATGGCCTGTAGGTGGCAGCATAGTGCGGATGCACACTTACCGTCGCAGTATCAATATAAAGATGGCCACCCCATTTGCAACTTGCACCAGGGAACAACAGCGTTCTGTTATTTCCTTTTTGCGTAGTGAAGGTGTGAAACCTATTGAAATTCGTTGACGAATGAAGATTCTGTACGATGATGCCTGTTTGTCACAGCAGCAAGTCTACGAATGGAGTAGGGAGTTCGCAAATGGTGTGACTTCAGTGGAAGATGCTCCTCGTCCAGGTCAGGCACAACGAGTTGTGACACCACAGAACATTGCAGCAGTTGAAGCCATAGTGAAGGAAAACCGTCGAGTGACACTGAATGACATTGCAGCATGTTTACAGATTAGTCATGGGTCAGCACACCACATTCTGCATGATGTGCTCCAGTTTCACTAAGTGTCTGCAAGATGGGTGCCACGGCAGCTGACTCCTGAAATGAGAGAACGACGTGTTAACGCTTGTGAAGAACTTCTTCGGCGCTTTGAACGAGAAGGTGGTGGCTTCCTTGCAAGAATCGTTACTGGGGACGAAACCTGGGTTCACTTCCACCAACCGGAAAAGGAAGAGAGCGAGCAAGGAATGGCGACATTCCTCATCACCAAAACCAAAGAAGTTTCGAACAGAACCATCAGCAGGGAAGGTTATGCTGACTCTCTTTTGGGACGAAAAAGGCTTCATTTTGGAGCATTACATACCTAGAGGGACCACTGTCACCAGTGCATCACACACAGATCTCCTAAAAAATCATCTGCGGCCTGCAATCAAATCAAAGCGACGTGGACTGCTGTCAGCAGGTGTCCTTTTGTAACATGACAATGCAAGGCCCCACACTGCCCGTACAACAGTTGCAACAATCACAGACCTGCATTTTGAGTGTGTTCCTCATCCACCATACTCACCAGACCTTGCCGCAAGTGATTTACATATGTTTGGACCATTCAAAGACGCAATGGGAGGAAATAAGTTCCGTTCTGATTAAAAGGTACGCCACGTGGTGCGTGAGTGGTTGCGGAGACTACCAAAAGAATTTTTTCTAAAGGAATTTATGCACTTTGAAAGCGCTGGAGGACTTGCATTGAGCGTGAGGGGGATTATACTGAAAAGTGATACAGCTTTGTACCACTTCTGCACAATAAATAATATTTTTAAAATAATTTAAGGTTTTCATTTGACTCACCCTCGTACTTTTACATCCGTGGGGTATGCACTAATTTACAATATTTGATCCTCCAAAAATTCTACAGCCATACGTAAGTGTCTATGCACTCGTCGGTGGTGTAACAGCCCAAAACCGATCTGAAAAACAAAAGAAATAATGTAAAGTATTGCACCATTTTTCATTAATAATTTCATAAACAATTAAAGGTAAGGAAACAAAATGTTTAACAGATGACAGCAAGCTATAAAGCTAGTACTTCTTTCCACTGCCTCATTTTGGTCATCAGATTTTTGTACGGTGTACAGGAATGTGTGAAAATAGAACCATATTGCCATAACGTGTTATAAATTAGCGGTGACAATTTTCGTATAGAAATGACAGTAAATTTTCTGAGTAAGAAAGGCAGAGCGAAGCGCAGTGCAGGTTACACCCTGTTATTTACATTAGTTTAGGAGCTATGTTGGACCATGGAAATCTTTCGCAGTAGCAAGTGACTACTGAAACGTTCAGTCTAAAATGCCTACAGACGATCGCTTACCATATTAATATCCGTTTCTAATGATAGTGACGTCAATAGGACGTTGACTTCAGACTTCCTGCATTCCTTTTCCTGTTTGGGATATACTGAATAAGCTGGTCTCACACTGGTCCACGTGAAATCTTTGCTGGATAGCATACTGGGTTTGCACTCAACATGCGCAGTTGAGTGGCCACCGATAAGAAGACAACACACGAAAACCGAATAATAACAGCCCTTTTTAGGTGTTTTACCTGGTGTTTATATTCCAGTGGAAAATGCGTGATGTGACACACGTACACGACGACTGCGAGGGCAAAGACTGAAGAGACTAAGTGCGCGTCCGTAGTCTTTGTTTAGATTTCGGTCACTGTCGCATTAGCATGCGGTGGAATGCAGTGCTTTGAATAATGCGACGATACTTCACGGCGTATAAGAATAGACCAGCCGCTTCGCAGGGGCGGTAAACGGATTACCGCCGAGAACACACGTGACAACTCGAAGCGTCTCCAAAGCCGCTCTTTCTTGTGTCGCTCTGCAAATGCTTTCACGTTCCTTTTCTTCCTGCAAGGCACATAAATATTGAGATTTACCTGGCTAACCATAGTTTCACACTTTGAAATTCTGCTTTATTAAGCGCATACATTATTTTAACACTTTCAAAAAAAGTTAATATTTATTCCTGGAGACTTCTCTGGGGTCACTGATGCATCATTCTCTTGGTGCTATTTTTACATTTCGTTCTTCTAATTTTCTTTCTCTCTGTAGTTGTTTCTGTTTTCTAAACTCCTTAAATCTTTATTGAAGGTAATGTATATGGTCTTGTGACATTAATTTGTTTCACATCCTTCTTCTTATAAACCATTTTTCATTAAAATTGGCGTTTCTGTTGGACTTGTTAAAGCTGTTGAAGTTGTTTAATAAACCAAAAAAGTGAGGCTTGGGTCATTTATTCTTAAGACTGGAGATTCATATTCGTGTCAATTCGTGACTGTCATACAGCGCTTAGATAGTTGGTTAGAACTTTCGAAAGTAAGCTTAAAAGTTTGTTTACATTAGCGTTTAGTTACGTGTTAGTACAGGCTGCGAAACTTCAGTGATATTGTGCCAAGCTATTCTCTGCTTTTGGGTAAATTTTGTGTAAGTTTTTGTGCAAACTTTTCCGTCAAACCACGTGTGACAAATGTGGTGGTTGCCGTAGAAATCTGGAGGAGCGGGTGTTCTGTGTAGACTGTAAGTTATGGTTTCATTGGAGCGAACGTAGCGACAAGGGGGTAGTTAATGAGGATCTTCCATGGCAATGTGGTTGCATAGAAAGAACAGAAAAATCGCTGAACAGAAGGCAAAGATTTGTGCCCTTAAGGCTGGATAAGAAAACGCGAATTTGGAATCATGTAGGCTAAGAGAAGAAAAAGAGATGGGGTGCTGTGAAAAGGTAGCAAGCAAAGGACGAAAAACGGGAACTGTTGAAAAAACTTTAGAAATCCCGTTACTAAATCGGTTTGAATTGCTATCTGAAATAGTTAAGGAAGCCCCTCATCCAGATGGAGCTGTTAATGAAGGTTGAAGCAGATTATTAGCTTAAAGAAAAAACACAGGTCAGGATCAAATCCGAATAATAAAAGAAGGATGCTGCTTCTAGGTAGCAGTCATCGGAGGGGTGTAGGCCAGAAGCTTCAGGAGAAATTAGGTGAAGGGTACCAGGTCACAAGTTTTGTGAAACCAAGTGCTAGCCTTAGCCAGGTGACAGAAAACTTAGGTCAGCTATGCAGGGACTTTGAGAAGGAAGATCAGGTAATTAAAGTTGGGGGAAGAGGGAACAGCCTGGCTATGAAACCGAGATATAATATTAAGAGGGACCTGGACAAAATAGGAGCAGAAACTGGGCACACAAATGTGCGGTTCGTGGAGGTCTTTCAGCGCCATGACCGGTCATGGGTAAACACCGCTGTAAGGCCTGTTAACACTGAGCTGAACAGTAAGCTCCTGAAACCAGCAAAATATCACATGAGTGTTGATCCTATTAATGCTATGGGTAGGTGGGGACACACTACACATGGCCTGCACCTAAATAGGAAGGGGAAAGATAAGTTAGCTTCTCTGTTAGCAGATACTGTAAGGGGGGCCACAGTCACACAAGGTTAAAGCCCAAGTCCAGACAGACAATAATCAAGAAAAATAGAATAAAAGAAGCTTCGTGTACAGTAAATAGGGACAAAGCTAAGGGTAGTATCAATGTACTTCATCAAAATATCACGGGATTCAAAATAAAGTAGATGAGATGTTAGTACCTTTGGATGATCTCAAAAATAAGAATGAGATTGACATGTTTTGTCTGTCTGAACACCATGTAATTGTGTCGATGGAAAGTGTCAGTATAAATGGGTATATTTTAGCATCTTGCACTTGCAGAACTGGCATGGATAAAGGAGGAGTTGCCATTTACACAAATCATGAGTATAAGTATAAAACTGTAGAAGTAAGCAAATTTTGTGTCGATCGCCACTTTGAAGTTTGTGCATGTGAACTACTGCTAGAGCTTGTAGTGTTGATATCAGCAACAGTGTACAGGTCCCTATTAGGAGTTTTGAAGCTTTTCATAAAAATGTTTGACTCCCTATTACTCTGTCTGTCACAAAAAAAGAAGTTATGAATCTGTGGTGATTCCAGTGTAAACGTTCTAAGCAATTATGATAGGAAAAGTGAACTACAAGTGTTATTAATGACGTATAACTTAGAATCAGTGATAAATTTCCCTAGATGTGTAGCTCAAGACAATAGCACTCTAACAGATAATGTATGTGTGCAGGAAGAGGATGTAAAACTAATACACGCTTTCCCTGAGATAAATGGATTATCAGACCGTGATGCACAACTGACTAACTTACAAAACTTAGCAGTGTGTACAGTTCAGAAACCATTAAGTAAACGTGTAATAATGGTCACTCCAGTATTTATAGAGCACTTCAGAGAAAGTTTAAGAAATGTTAATTCGGGAGACTTACATAATTAGCTAAATGCCAATGAAAAATGCAACTTGATAAATTTATACCCCTTTTGGAACACTGTTGTCCCCCCAAAAAATTTCTAAATCTAACATCAAACACTTTTTAAGAAACCTTGGATCAATACAGATATTAAAGTGTCATCAAAAAGAAAAAGAAAATTGTATAAGGCATCAAGTATTAGTAAAGACCCAGAAGTAACTTTACACTATAAAAATTATTGTTACATACTGAGAAAAGTTGTCAGAAAATCAAAATATATGTATATTAGGGATGAAATTAATAGCTAGGGCAATACAATCAAATCAGTATGGAGTGTTGCTAATAGAAAGATAGGAAAAGTAACCACTGGGGTAAGTAGTATTACTGTTAAAGAGAATGAGACCATCCTATCCAACAGTACACAAGTAGCTAACGTGTTTAACAAACATTTCTTAAGTGTAGGTGAAAAAAATGGTGAGAATAGTTCAAAAGAAAAAGCCATTAGTACATGAAGGAGTCAGTTTTGAAAAATCCTAGTCAGATTAGTTTTCATCTAACAACCTTTTGTGAAATAAGGTAAATCATTAAATCTTCGAAAAATAAATGCTCTGTTGGTGCAGATGACATCTCTAATAAGATATTAAAACAATGTGGAGAAGTTACAGCTGATGTTCTGAGTCACATCTGTAATGCAATGCAGAGAGTTTAAAATATGCCATTGTCAATCCTCTCTACAAAAAAGGGGACACCACAGATGTCAATTACTGGCCACAATCCTTTCTCGCGGCATTTTCATAAATTGTCGAGAAAGTAATGTACTCAAGAGCGGTAATGGGATCTTAGTAAATCACAGTTTGGATTTAAAAAATGCTGATCCACTGAGACAGCAATATACAATCTCACTGCCCGCATAAAAGAATCTTTAAACAGTAAAATGTCACCGATAGGAATTTTATGTGACTTATCCAAAGCGTTTTATTGTGTTAACCATGACATTATGTTACAGAAATTAAAATTCTATGGTATAAATGAAACATATGAGTGGTTTAACTTATACCTACAGAACAGAAAGCAAAAGGTTTCTTTATATGGTTTAAGTGATTTAACGAAGTTTCCCACTTCATCTAATTGGGGTGAAATTATATTACGTGTTCCACAGGGTCTGTTCTTGATATATATGACAGACCTCCCTCCTTATCTGAAACAAGAAGGTAAACTGACCTGTTTGCTGATGATACAAGCATCATTATTAATTCAGTAAAAGAAACTCCAATAGAAAATGATATAAAAATGTCTTTGGAAAAGTTGTTGACTGCTTTCCTGCGAATGGGCTTGCTCTGAATTTTGAAAAAACGCAGTACATCCAATTTTTTACTGCAAGGAGCACAGTTACTCCAATAAATATAACACATCAACAGAAGTCAGTAGCCAGGGTAAAACATACTGTTTTTGGGTGTTCATATAGGTGAGAATCTTAATTGGAAAATTCATATTTTGGATCTCCTAAAGCGAATAGCTTCAGAAACTTTTGCAATCAGAATAATTGCTAATTTTTAGGATATAGAAATTAGCAAGTTAACACACTTTGCACACTTTCACTCTCTGATGTCATATAAAATAATATTTTGGGGTAACTCCACATTTAGGCAGAAAATATCCAGTGCTCAAAAGAAAGTGGCTAGAATAATGTGTGAGGCTCGTAGTTGTACATCTTGTAGGTATGTGTTTAAAAGATTAGGAATTCTTACAAAAGCCTCACAATATATTTACTTACTAACGAAATTTATTCTCAACAACAAGGATCAGATTAAAAATAACAGTGACAGTCATGATTGTAATACCAGAAGAAAGAAAGACTTTCACTATCCTCTGTGTAACATATCTTTGGCACAGAAAGGGGTCAAATATGCTGCTGTAAAACATTTCGATACATTAACAGACGAAATAAAATGTCTGACAGACACCAATAAGAGTTTTAAAAAGAAATTGAAATCATATCTTCATGACAACTCCTTCTATACCATAGATGAATACTTGAATAGGAATAAATAAATCCATAGGCATAATATATGCATTTTGTGCCAATTAAGGGAATTGGGTAGGTAATCAAAATCTTAAGCTTTAAAAAGACAAAAAACAAAAAAAACCTCATTCATGTGTGATTTCTTATGCACATGACACGTTCTGCATCATAACGGCTACCGTTAGATTAATCAATCGAACACTTATTAACCAACGAACTAACTAACTTCTTTATACGTGTGTGATATCCTACCACACGTTTGCTAGAGTCTGGTAATTGCACAGCAACGTTTACCGTCGTTTGTTTTTATCTTTCTTATTTTTCATTTTATTTTATTGATTTATTTTTTCGAGTGTCTGTCTTTCGACGTTTCAGTCTCTCTCCTGAGATCCTTATATGTGTCTTTTGCTTCTTAAGCACAGACTTTCTGAAGCCTACCTGCAGTTTGATTAGACCACAGTCGATTGGTGTGCCAACATAGTCCTTATTCGGGTAGTTTTCTTGTTGGACGTGTTATTCTTTAGTTGGAACTCTAAGACAATTGTCCTGGATTTCTCAGAATTTACATCTTTGTCATACCAATGTGATGCCATAATCTTGTTAAAACAGTCAAACCTTTAACTTATTTTTATCGTTGTGTGCTTTAATGAAAAGGTTGGTGCTGCAGCAGCTATAAATAATTGTTATACAGTGTTTCAGAATCAGATAGTGTAACTGGAACTGAACTATACTTTTGGTAATGTCGATTCCTTACGTAATCACGTTATTCGAGGGGAAATTCTGAGGTTAATTTCTTTGAAAGTAGTTCATGTAGTCACAGTAACAAACAAGGAATCGTTACGGCTCTTGCACTTCAATATTAAAAGGCCACGCCCAGGAACGTGATTTGTGGCGGGAGTCCTGGTGCTCGGTTCCTGTTTGAACTAGGACTATGAGGTGAAAAGTTTTCGGTTTAGCCAGAACCAGCGGCCATTTGTACAGCCATTCGAGCAACTGTCTTACTGTAGCCATTTTACAGTATATTATGCATGGTTTGAATGAAGAACCGGAGCTGTCGCTCAGGCAAATTGTGCGAATCGATTAATTCCTTTTGCAAAAGATTTTAATTTGTTTGCAGTTAATGCTCAGTTAATGCCACCATTTGTATGTGCACCATTCTGATTTTACTGGCAAAAACAATCCCCTATAAATAACTCCAGACTGGAGCGAGGCTGCTGGTTCAGGTTTTGTCTACCTTGATCTAAGACAATTTTTCACCGTTTGAAAAAATCTTGCTTCGTTTGGAATGTAGGTGAAAAAAACACGTTTTCCTGAGGGTTTTTTGAAGCGTACTACTTACATACTTTAAACTTGAACGAACCGATTAAAACTTTGTACTAGTGGAAAAAGTCAAAAAGAAATAATTTTTGGTGTAGTAATCTTTATCTGTTGTCGAGACACGATTGTTTAAAGTCGAGCTAAATGTATCACGTAATAAATTCGTTCTTACGTGAATCGAATGCGCGGAAACCGTTTAAAGTGGATCAAGTAAATAAAGAGAACACTCTTATGATAAAATTGAATAATCGCTTTCAAAAATTTAGCTAAATTTAGATTTTACGTTCAAAACACACGTTTTTAGCGAGTTTTTTTACGTGCGAAACTTACAGATTTCAAAATTGTGAGCACTGGTTAAAATTTTGTGAGAAGTTAGAGAAACATACTTAATTAATGGTCGTCCTGTTGTTTTATGAAAGCTACGATGTAAGCAACCTAGTTCGAAGAACAATAAAAAAATTATATCGAATCAGTCGTCGCCCGAGACAACAAAAATCTACATCGTTTGCCAAGCTATGACGGTTTAGTCGAAATCATGATAGAGTAAAAGTGGGAATGATAATGACAAATACTCCTATAGTAGCACAAAAAAGACGAATATATTGTGAACAGAGTTAGCGATGTGAAAGAAGGGAACTAGCTTTTCGAATTATGTGGCAGCTTCAAACACATTTAAATCAAAACATCTTGACGCATTCGTGCTTTTTAACGAGTTAACCTTACTTCCCAAGAGCAGAGACCTCTCTTAGACCCACCCCTGTTACATGTATGGGGAGGGATATAACAACGAATAGACACAAAGTTCTGTGCTTCTAGAGAGTGGTTTCATCTACTCGTTCAATAGGAAGTATCCGAGAGTTGGGGTGTATATATATAAAATAGGGATCTCATTTGATCCATTATAAATGGTTCTGAAAGCCTGCGACTTTGAAAACAATAAGTTTGTTTATAAATAAGTTATCTGCTACCAGTCACGTTTTGTGTCTGTTATGTCATTCCTATGTGATTTCAACACCAGTTATACAGAGCACATAAAAGCCTACACCCACAACAGACACACCACATCGGCCATAGCAACACATGTACATAATACAGGACACCCATTTGGAAAAATAGAGCAAATGTCTGAGTACTCCACCGACTAAATAAAAGACATAAAATGGATTTGCTAGAAGGACTGGTGGTATAATCACAGAATCCGGCCGCCGGTGACCGAGCGGTTCTAGGCGTTTCAGTCCGGAACAGCGCGACCGCTACGGTCGCAGGTTCGAATCCTGCCTCGGGCATGGATGTGTGTGATGTCCCTAGGTTAGTTCGGTTTAAGTAGTTCTAAGTTCTAGGGGACTAATGACCTCAGATGTTAAGTCAGATAGTGCTCAGAGCCATTTGAACCATTTGAACCTTAGAGAAAATATGAAGATAAAATATTAAACGAAAAACTTGAAAGTGAATCAGTGAATTTCTTCAGATGTTTCGATAGCATACTTAAATAAAAGTAGTAACACATAGAAATAAGCACAATTGTAAAATAGACATAAGTAAATTATGATCCAAATTGTTAAGGTAAATAACCTTTGTACGAAAGCATATCATACTGTGTGGAAGACCCATAATGTCATCTCTGTTGACTACTTCTAGGAACATCTGTGTAACTGTTTTTTTATGTAAAATGTTTTCGATATTTAAAAGTGTACAACAAGTTGTGTGTGATGTTTAGTGTGTGTGAGACTCTGCACAAATGGACCATAAGGAAACTATAAGAACAAATTATTCTAAATTTCGCCACTAACTTCACAAAAAGATCGACAATCAACTAAAAATCGTGTGTTTTCTTATACATTGCAGTAAAGTCAATGAAATGAAGCAGAATCTCTCACATCGACAACATCACATAGGAATGGCATAACAAACTCAAAAACCGCACTTAAAAATGGGAATCATTTCCCGAAACGCGACGTGCGAAAAATAAAATAAAAAAAAACGTGACTGGTAGCAGATGAGTTATTTATAAAATAGGGATTATCCAAGAGTGGAGGCATAGGCAACCTAAACTTTGATGACACGTTGTGTCATGTTCCACGACATGACAAATGTCACGTTGGATGAAATGATGGCATGTGTCACGTTATACGATACGACATCATGTATCATGTTATTTTACTTTACACGACGTATCATAATACATGACATGAATACCAATATTAACAATAAAGAAGAGCAATATGTCAAGATTTTTTTATTTAAGTATCTTTGAAGCTGCCAGGCAAGTCAGGAAGCTAGTTCCCGTCTTCTGCATCCCTAACTGTCAGGACTTATTCGCCTCTTTTTGTGCTATGATAGTAGCATTTTTCATTCTGGTTGAATCTTTTTTATGGTCATTCCGCTCAGAAATCTGAAATACAGCAATTATTAAATAGTTATACCAATTCCATATAGGGAAATAACATGTTCTCAGTTTAATAAGTTACATAAGTATACTGCACTGGCTGAATCGGTACATTAAAGGACACTACAGTTCCATCAGTTCCATATTTTGTAAGCAATTTTTTTTAGGGTCGTCAGTTTTCGGACTGGTCTGATGCTGTTCACCACGACCTGTGCCAACCTCTTTATCTCAGAGTAGCACTGACACCCGAAGTCTTCAGTTATTTGTTGGATGTATTCCAGTCGCTGCTCAGCCGCACAATTCTTACCTCCTACGTTTCAGTCAGCTATAGTTCAATTCTTTTATGTTGGCGGCTCGCGCATGCCCGCCTAGACGCGGAGATTGCTGCGTTGCCAGTTGCACACCACGCACGCGCCAAGAGAAGCAGCGCCATAGTATAGCATAGTTCGCAAATTTACGTTTAGGGGGGAGCGCGCAGTTTATGAAGTAAAGCCACCACGGCCGCATTAACCCTTTCGCTGATACAGAGACGTGCTCCCCGCATTCCGCGCTGTGGGCGATTTTGTCACTGCACTGCTCGCCTGTGCAGACACATTGTGTTCCGACTGCTTTGACACTCTTTATCATTCGATTCCACAAAAACTATTTGGCTCAAAAATTAGATTTTTACCTATTTTCTTGACTGATACGTTCCTCCCATAAATGACTTAATTTTGTTTCGATGTTCAACGCAGTTATTGTGCAGCATTAAATGTAGTAAACCATTGCACGAAATTTTGAATAGTCCAAATAGTTTTTGTGAAATCGAATGATAAGTGTGTCAAAGCAGTGGAAACACCGTGTGTCTGCACAGGCGAGCAGTGCAGTGATGACAAAATCGCGCACAGCGCGGAATGCGGGGAGCACGTGTCTGCAGCATCGAAAGGGTTAATGAAGAGACAAAGCACTAGAAATTTCAAAAAACTCCATTCAAACGAATAAAATTCTTGAAGTAAGACAGTTCGATATTGTTTTTAAATAAAGAAAAATATATGCACCACACAAGGTTTGAGCTCATAACTCTTCGCTTAGTAGCTCAGCACTTTAACCGTTACGCTAACGCAGCTTGTCTAGTAATAATACTCCATAAGGATTCTAATACGTCAAGTAAAATACTGACAAACACTATTGGTATGACTATGAATTACTCATGCTTCGTCGAAGTACAATAGGAAATAAACAATTACCGCTGTTCTTTATTGCGAAAATGCGGTTCGTGAGATTGATACAAACACCTTCTCTTGTCATCGCCTGAATTAGGAGTCTTATTGCTTGTTTGGTTTAATTAATTAATATAATATGAAGCAATTGATATAAAGAACACTTTCTACAAACTTTCTATAAAAGAAAGTCTGCTATCAAGACATGGCTTTTGTTCTATTACTTTATTTATGACTGAACGTTTCTGAAACTGAAGACACTCGTCCGTGCTCTGCACTGCAGTCGAGATCTGGCAACGTCGTTCTCTGTTCATTGGCTGACTGTGTTTTGTGACGTCAGATGCGCAGAACGAACCTAAACTCGGCCGCCAAGATATATGACGCGCACTTTAGCATCAAGTTATTTCTTGATGTCTTAACAAATGTGCTATCATTCTGTCCTTGGTTCCTTCATATTGGTCTCTATGCCTGTTTTGTGGATAAGAACCTAATTTCTTATCAGGCCACCTAATTTTCAACATTTTGCTACAGTACAGAGGTCGCTAAAATTATAAAGTAAAAAACAAGCAACTGCCAGATTTCGAATACAAAATGGAAGTTTGGAAAGCGTACAACTGGCTTTTTTTTCCAGTAGCTGGTTTGTCTCACCATCAGAAGAAAAGAAGTTAAATACGAAGTGATACAGCGAGCCCTGACTCGGCAATTGTACTTACAATCTCTTTTCACGTAGGCGAGCAATGAGAGATCGACATTGGCATGTTTCTGGATGTCGTGAACTCGCAAGTGCTTCCTTCGAAGACTTGAGAGATGCATATGGGGCCTGAAGACGGGGTATTGAATTGCCGAAGTAGGTAAAAACAAAATACACTCCTGGAAATTGAAATAAGAACACCGTGAATTCATTGTCCCAGGAAGGGGAAACTTTATTGACACATTCCTGGGGTCAGATACATCACATGATCACACTGACAGAACCACAGGCACATAGACACAGGCAACAGAGCATGCACAATGTCGGCACTAGTACAGTGTATATCCACCTTTCGCAGCAATGCAGGCTGCTATTATCCCATGGAGACGATCGTAGAGATGCTGGATGTAGTCCTGTGGAACGGCTTGCCATGCCATTTCCACCTGGCGCCTCAGTTGGACCAGCGTTCGTGTTGGACGTGCAGACCGCGTGAGACGACGCTTCATCCAGTCCCAAACATGCTCAATGGGGGACAGATCCGGAGATCTTGCTGGCCAGGGTAGTTGACTTACACCTTCTAGAGCACGTTGGGTGGCACGGGATACATGCGGACGTGCATTTTCCTGTTGGAACAGCAAGTTCCCTTGCCGGTCTAGGAATGGTAGAACGATGGGTTCGATGACGGTTTGGATGTACCGTGCACTATTCAGTGTCCCCTCGACGATCACCAGTGGTGTACGGCCAGTGTAGGAGATCGCTCCCCACACCATGATGCCGGGTGTTGGTCCTGTGTGCTTCGGTCGTATGCAGTCCTGATTGTGGCGCTCACCTGCACGGCGCCAAACACGCATACGACCATCATTGGCACCAAGGCAGAAGCGACTCTCATCGCTGAAGACGACACGTCTCCATTCGTCCCTCCATTCACGCCTGTCGCGACACCACTGGAGGCGGGCTGCACGATGTTGGGGCGTGAGCGGAAGACGGCCTAACGGTGTGCAGGACCGTAACCCAGCTTCATGGAGACGGTTGCGAATGGTCCTCGCCGATACCCCAGGAGCAACAGTGTCCCTAATTTGCTGGGAAGTGGCGGCGCGGTCCCCTACGGCACTGCGTAGGATCCTACGGTCTTGGCGTGCATCCGTGCGTCGCTGCGGTCCGGTCCCAGGTCGACGGGCACGTGCACCTTCCGCCGACCACTGGCGACAACATCGATGTACTGTGGAGACCTCACGCCCCACGTGTTGAGCAATTCGGCGGTACGTCCACCCGGCCTCCCGCATGCCCCCTATACGCCCTCGCTCAAAGTCCGTCAACTGCACATACGGTTCACGTCCACGCTGTCGCGGCATGCTACCAGTGTTAAAGACTGCGATGGAGCTCCGTATGCCACGGCAAACTGGCTGACACTGACGGCGGCGGGGCACAAATGCTGCGCAGCTAGCGCCATTCGACGGCCAACACCGCGGTTCCTGGTGTGTCCGCTGTGCCGTGCGTGTGATCATTGCCTGTACAGCCCTCTCGCAGTGTCCGGAGCAAGTATGGTGGGTCTGACACACCGGTGTCAATGTGTTCTTTTTTCCATTTCCAGGAGTGTAACTTCTCAGTTTGCACAAGTGCCTGACGATTTCTTTGTTAAATACTTGACCAGCAGCTGTCCACGCATTCATGGTTCCACTGGGATGACACGATATGCGATGCGATAAACGATGCGACTCGCCCGCATGATAAGAAACGAGACAGCACGAATCGCGTTTCTGTTTCTGTTTCAGTTGCAAACAGGAGCTGTGCTGCAATTGACGTTCTTATGGCTCATCATTATTTAAAGCTCAAAAAACTGAAGAACAGAAGGAAGAATACCGGGTTCACCCATAAAATTCTCGTGAGGTTTCTCTACACGAATTCTACAGATTGGATTAGATTAGATTAGATTTACTTTCATTCCAATTCATCTTTAGTGAGGAGGTCCTCCAGGATATAGAACATGTCAGAAGACATTAATACATGACTAATATTTACCACTAAAATAAAAAGCTAATGTACCTTCCACAGGTCCCAAGTGGAATGATCGTCACTTTTCTTTATGAACACTATATGAAAGGATCATTTTACAACACTCATTTACTAAGACCGCGTTAATGCACTGAATTTAAAATAAGGTAAAATTAGGTAATGAACATATAACAGAACTACTACAATGCTTACTTACAATGAACACATTACTGTGCTGAAATGGTGCAGAAGTTAGATTGTACTTTATATATGTAGGGCTCTCTGACATTGGAATAGCACCCCAGCATTGAACGTAATAGTGACAATATAAGGGGAGATGTGAATTAGTTTTTGTGTTGGGGAGGGTATTTGGCAGCTATGATGACCATAATGCTCTGGTGGTGTAATGGTCAGCATATCCACAAGATATGCACGAAGACCAGTCTGCTTTCCGCAGCGCTGCGGCGAGGACGTCTTGTTTACGTCCCGTCCGCGCGGTCGCGAGTGCCCGTAGTTGTTTACTACTTCGTCGCCGCTAGTTTAGAGTCCATCACTACCGACGCAACATGGCACATTCATACAGACAAACCACCATCAAGATCAGTTTTCAAACCGATCATGCACGACCGCGAGCTTTTGAAGTGGAACGTTTTCTACGTGACGACGTTAAAATTGACCCGCGAGACATAATTGGTATCCATCTCTCTATCACGAGCAGTGTTGTCTACGTCAAGCTAGTAAGTGACGAGGTGTGCAACAGAATCGTGAGCGCACATGCGAACGATCTTAAATTCAAACATTCTGATGGCCATATTGGGGCGGTCTCTATCGATCACGCGGGGCTTGGCCTCCGTACGATACGCGTCTTCGAACTCCCTTTCGAAGTACCACCGGACGTAGTCACCGCGGCTTTCCAGCCCTACGGCAGAGTGATCAGCCATATGGCCGAAAAATGGACCACCTTTACAACGTACCCCGTTCTTAACGGGGTACGACAGATTAAAATTGAACTGACCAAACATGTTCCGTCATATCTTGTCATCGGCGGATGTAGGGCGATCATTATGTATGACGGTCAGCCACGCACTTGTTCTGGTTGTGGCCAAGAAGGGCACGTCCGGTCGGATTGTCTCCGACGACGGCTTACTCAAATCCCGACAGGTGGATCTATGACTCCTTCTACGGTGACGACCCTTCCTCTCAATTACGCCGAAGTTACACGGGCAGCAACTCTTTCCGATGCTGACGACAGTAGTCCGATAGCCGCCCCCGATGGAGAGACCAAAATGGCTTCTGCAGTACAGGATCCGGCCTCTACAACGGCGCCCCCACCTGAAGATAATCACCGATCGACCTTGCAAGAAGGCGTGGATGCCAGAATGGACATTGACCCACGGGTTGTGCCGACAGCGGCTTTTCTTCCAGACACCGGAGCAGCTGACGAAATCCACCCACATTCAGATACTGAAACACACGTCCGTAAACAGCGTTCCCCGCGAAAACACAAGAGACGGCGGCGTGCTCCATCGGACGAGTGTTTGCAGCGATCGTCTGACATGGACTGTGGAAATTCCGACGACGGTACCGGCGGTACAGAGGCCGCTGTAACTTCAAACTCAACAGATCGCCGTAGTGACGGCTTCAGCCCCTCAGGCCCCACAGCACAGCAGGATCACAAGCAGACATCCGCTGCCGATTCCCAGCCAGCAGAGCCGATGGAGTCAGCGCCGAGTGCCGCAGCAGCCACTAACAGCCACCAACAGCCGATGGTGTTTCACGGCGACTGGGCGGACGACTGTGAGGAACACTCCTTGCCCATCGTGTCGGACGACACGGGGGGAAATTTACCCCACCAGTGTTGATCCTTTCCCGCCGTCAGTTACAGTGACGAGACAGCCTTACCAGGGTATTGATGGCCAACACGGATGCTGTGGATAGACCTCAAACTTATCGCGTTGCAACTATAAACATTAACACTATACGGACGCGCGCTAAGTTATCCTTGCTTCAGGATATGTTGAACTCTGCTTCCATCGACATCGCCCTTCTCCAGGAAGTGTACGTCGACGACTTCCCAGGCATGTACGGTTACGATGATTGCGTCTCTCCAGCTTCCCCAACAGGCAGCGGTGTCGCTGTACTTCTTCGGGAAGGGATAGTGGCGGACGATATCCTGTTTCTGCCTGGGGCAAGAGGAATGGCACTCACAGTACTGGGGGTCCGCCTTATCAATATCTACGCACCTTCCGGGACGGACAAACGTCGCGAACGTTCACGATTCTTTGCGGAAGACGTCGCCCCGCTCTTCCAAGGCCGCCACGACCATCTGGTGTTTGGAGGTGACTACAATTGCGTACTGGCGCCCAGAGATCAACTCCCACGACATAATCCGTGCCCGGAACTCGGGACGCTAATTCGAGACCTGCAGATGGTGGACACTTGGGAACATCTTCACGGCCACCGACCGGGATTCACGCACTTCACAAGTCACTCTTCCAGTCGTATCGATCGGATTTATGTCTCACGCTCTCTCGCCGCTGGAACACAGGATGCGGAACTGTGGCCTGCAGCATTCTCGGACCACTCAGCTTACATTTGTGCCGTCACCCTGCAGCGGCAACAAGTGTGGAGAAGCCGCAGCCCGTGGAAATTAAACATCGCTCACCTGTCGTACCCGGATTGCCGCCAAGCCGTTGAGGATACGTGGCATTCGTGTGAAAATCGCCTCCGTGCATATCCCACAACGATCCGCTGGTGGTTGGACTGCGCCAAACCGGCACTGAGGCGAACGTTGATAACCTACGGTCGTGACCACGCTACCTGGCGAAGACATACACTCGACTTTTACTTCCGGGTCCTGCGCGACTGCGATGCTATGGCGCCGTCTCCGGAACGACAAACGGCGGTCCACCGTGCTAAGGCTCAGATCCTCGCTCATATGCGACGCCACCTAGAGGGGGTAGTCATCCGCTCGAGGACGCAGGATCGGATACCGAGCGAACGCCCTTCAATGTTCCACGTCCTTCGTGAACGTAAACGACGCCAACGAGCGCTGATACGCTTCATCGACACGGAGGACGGTCATCGCCTCACCACGCAACACGACATAAACACAGCGTTCTACAATCATTACTCCCAACTCTATTCCGCTCAGACCCCTGATCCGACAGCACTGGAGGACGTCTCTCAGACGATTTACGGCACCGTCACCCCGGCAATGGAAGCGGCCTTGATGGAAGAAATTACAGAAGAAGAAGTGATCGACGCCTTTCGAAAAGGTGCTGTCAACAAGTCTCCGGGTCCTGATGGCCTCCCCTTGGAATTTTACCGGACTTTTCAATATTTATTAGCCTCCCGATGGACGGACATCTGTCGCGAACTCCTATCCCCGGACGTGCCGCTCCCTGCGGCCCTTGTGGAAGGAATGATTATTCCTATTCACAAACCGTCCGGTGGCTCACGACTGCAGGACTACCGCCCGTTGACGCTATTGAACTGCGACTTTAAGATCTTTTCTCGACTGTTGGCGGCGCGGATACGCCAGACCCTACGAAATGTTATCTCACCCGATCAAACGTCATTAGGAGGCGACAATAATATTCAAACAGCACTCAGTGAATATCGTGACTTGATCTCACTGGCGAGGGCATGTCGTCTGAAGGGTGCACTGGCGGCAATCGATTTTAGTCAAGCTTTCGACCGAGTGGACCACAACTATTTGGAAGCGGTCCTCCAACATATGCGGTACCCACAGCCATTCGTCACTGTCATCATGCGACTCCTCCGTGGCGCGACGTCCAAGGTGATCGTCAACGGCCGACCTTCGCAGCCCCTCACCATTTCTCGATCGATACGCCAAGGGTGCCCTCTGTCCACTTTACTTTACGCTGTGGCCATGGAACCTCTCCTCTGCGGCCTGCGCCAACGACTAACGGGTATGACGTTACGAGGCCACACTTTCCGGTGTAAAGCGTACGCTGACGACCTGGTGATTGTCATCCGCCACGGTGACGACACCGCTAGCGCACTAAATTGGATAACGAAATATGGCATGGCCGCTGGTAGTCGTATCAACGTCGCAAAATCGGGGGCGATGAACATCGGGGTCGGATTGTCTGAGAACAGTGTCACCCCCTTACAGCTCAGAGATAGTTTGAAATGTCTCGGCATTGACTTTACAGACGATATACGACGGACCGCTGCTCACAACTTTCGACGGCTTTTACGGAATGTTCGGACTGGAATTGCCAACAACCGCCTACGAGCCCTGGACATCGTCCAACGGACCCAGTACGTTAACTCACATTTAGCGTCACGCATTCCGCACATCGCCCAGATATTACCTATACCGGTGATGTTAGCACGCCGTATACATGCGGCTTTTGGGTCCTTCGTGAGTTCAGGAATGCTTTTCAAGATCAAATATGAGACTCTCACCCTTCCTCCGGATCGGGGAGGGCTTGGCCTTTATCACGTTTATGACAGAGCGGTCGCCCTATTTGTGAGCACATTAGTCAAACTACGGCACCGCCGTCCGGACAGTCTGACCAGTTTGTTAATAGAAGAACTAGCACCGCCCTCCCTGTTGCCGCCTGTGCCGATACACCACGTCCCCTCCTCGCTCTTCTACATCGGTGTCTTTTACCTCGAACTCAGTTACGTTCGACTTGCCTTACCAGCGACTCAACTGGCGACGGCAAAGACGGTTTATAGGGTCCTACAACGTGGACGACCCGATAACGTCGTGGAGAGTAAGCACCCGAACGTCAACTGGCGAGTAGTGTGGAGGACAATTCACCACGTAACACTGGACACTGACGTCACGTCGATGTGGTATATCACTG
Source organism: Schistocerca serialis cubense (assembly GCF_023864345.2). Taxonomy (NCBI): domain Eukaryota; kingdom Metazoa; phylum Arthropoda; class Insecta; order Orthoptera; family Acrididae; genus Schistocerca; species Schistocerca serialis. The sequence continues at coordinate 143,174,129 of NC_064646.1, forward strand.
TCAACGGTAAGCAGGTGACCAGATCAAGGCTACATGCGATCCACATGGTGGACTCACCCACGTGCACGTACTGTGGCGTTCAAGACGACGATGAACACCGTCTTAGCTGTGGCGAGTCTACGGCAGTGTGGCACTTAGTGAGGCAAATGCCAGCATACTTCCTTCGGGTAACGCCGAATCATATTGACCCCAAGACTATCTTATTCCCGGATGAAACGTATTACCCACGCACTAAAACTAATGCAATGACGTGGCTTCGTGGACATGCAGTGCATTATTTGTTTCAAGACGGCACTAAGGACACTTTAGACTTTTGGAACTATTTGCAGGAACGACATTGCAAGATCCTCCGTAACCCTAAGTATCGACAATATTTTTCCAATTTTTTGTGGAGTGCGTTCCACGACCCTCCACGTAGCTGGAACATCACGGGTAAGAGAAGCTAAAATTACAATACGATGATAGAACACTACACGGTACGACGTGGGATCTACTTTCATCATTACGAGAAGTCATACCTGGATGATACAGCAGATGGAGAGTTTCGTTGTGAACCCTCACACTCTGTAGCAGTATTTGCCCCATTTCCTCTTTTTGTCCCCGGTGCGAAAAGGTCTTCGCAGTTTTAGTTTCCCCATCCGGTGCAAGATGTAGCACTGGTTAATGGTGGTATGGATTCCACCCTTCAGTTTTGTTTCATGGTTTCCTTCGCCCCGCAGTTTGTTCTCTTTCTTTATGCCTTTTTCTACAACTATTAGCACGGTTTTAGTTATGTGCGTCCCCAACTCGACGCAAAGAGTGCACTTACTAGTTTTCAGTTCCTTACTGTTAAAAAAAAAAATTTTAAAAAAACGAAAACAAAAAAAAACAAAAAAAACAAAAAAAATTAAAAAAATTAAAAATAAAAAAAAAAGACCTGAGTTCAAGTCCCGGCTTCAGCGTGAATTTTAATTCACTTCTTCAGCTTCCAACGTTATCGTAGACCAATTAGAGACTTAAATGTCTCAGGGAAAATTTCATTTAAGATCTATACGAACTGTTCATTATTTCAAACTTAATCTCCGTAACTTAATACATTGGTCCCACTGTGAGACAAGACGATCAACGCTTTCATGAAAAAATGTTTGCGGTTGCCTACGGAACCATGACTGTACTCGGGCTATGCCTCTTCATCTGAAGCAAATCGATGGCTACTAATTACTGTCTTCACTGCTCGAAAAAATATAGAAATCGCATGTTGTCAAAAGTTATTTCGACTACGCGGCAGAAGTTTCGAAGGGGAAGCCCTTAGACGGCACCCATGCAGTCCCGACCTCTTCCCATGCGATTTCCATATTTTCTGAACCCTGAAGAAAGACATTGGTGGCTGTCTGTTTGCTTTTACTAAAAGGTGGATACAATCACACTTCCGCAGGGAACCGCAAATACTTTTCCATGAAGGCAATGACCGTTTTGTCTTACACTGGGAACTATGTATCAGTAGCTATACTATTATTTTTGAAATAATAAGCAGTTTACTTACTTTTCAATATTCCATACCTCAGTCGGTAGAAACAGAATTATGGCAGGATCACTCTGTTGCCTGTTTGTCTACCTATGTGTCCGACTGTTCACAGTCCCCCTTCTCAGATACGAGTATACATACGAAGTTGAAATTTATGTCACATATTACGGTCCTTCTGTCCCTTAGCGATATACAAAAGTGAAGCTTCTAAACCAGTGCAGTTAAAAGATATGGCCATTTATGTCACATGTTTTGACGGTCGCAAACTCATTCATCAAAATCTATTTGGTATTTCCCTTTGACCTAGAATCGTGAAACTTGCCAGCAAGCAAGGTTTCAATGTAAAAATAAAGGGAAAAAATCGGAAAATTTGATTTCAAATTATATCACTGAAAAAAAAATTGTTGGGGTTGGCGTTGTTTTGGGGGAAGAGACCAAACTACGAGGTCATCGGTCTCATGGGGTTACGGAAGGGCCGCCCGCGGTGGTCTCGCGGTTCTAGGCGCGCAGTCCGGAACCGCGCGACTGCTACAGTCGCAGGTTCGAATCCTGCCTCGGGCTTGGATGTGTGTGATGTCCTTAGGTTAGTTAGGTTTAATTAGTTCTAAGTTCTAGGGGACTGATGACCACAGATGTTAAGTCTCATAGTGCTCAGAGCCATTTGAACCATTTTTGATTACGGAAGGATGGGGAAGGAAGTCGGCCGTGCCCTTTCAATAGAACCATCCCGGCATTTGCCTGGAGCGATTTAGGGAAATCACGGAAAACCTAAATCAGGATGGCTGGAAGCGGGATTGAACCGTCGTCGTCCCGAATGCGAGTCCAGAAAAAGAATTGTCGTTTGTTATCGGACTGTTTGTCTGTCCGTCTGTAGAGCCCCTTTCTTTCTCATGAACTGGTGGACATGTCAAGTTGAAATCAGAAACCAAACGGCAGTTATAAGAGCAGAGAGATATGAAAGGCAAGCAGTGGCTAAAAAAGGAGTGAGATAAATTTTGTAGCTTATCCCCGTTGTTATTCAATTTGTTCTTTGAAGAAGCGCTAAAGGAAACCAACTAAAATTTTGAAGTAGGAATTAAAGTTCAGAGAGAAGAAAGAAAAACTTTAAGGTTTGCCGATGACACCCTAGTTCCGTCAGAGACAACGAAGGACTTGTAAGAGGAGCTGAACGGAATGGATAGCGTCTTTAAAGGAAAATATAAGATGAACATTAACAAAACGAAAACAAGGATAATGGAATGTAGTCGAATTAAGTCATGGGATGCCGAGGGAATTAGAGTAGGAGACGAGACACTTAAATTTGTAGATGAGTTTTGCTATTTTGACAGCATAGTAAATCATGATGGCCAAAGTTGTGAGGATATTAAATGTAGACTGCCAATGACAAGAAAAAGCACTTCTGAAGAAGAAAAATTTGTTAACATCGAAAATAGAATTAAATGTTGGGAACTGGTTTGTGAAGGTATTTGCCATTTATGGAAGTCAAACGTGGTCGATAAGAATTTAGACAAAAAGTGAATAGAAACTTTCGAAACGTGGTGCTACAAAATAATGTTGAAGATTAGATGGGTAGATCACGGAACTAATGACGAGGTACTGAATAGATTTGGGGAGACAAGACGTTTGTGGCACAACTTTTGGTCAAGTGGGTTGACGAAAGGGATGGGTTGATAAGACACATTCTTAGAGATCAAAGGATCACCATTTTAGCATTGGAGGTATGGGAGGTAAAAATCGTAGAGACAGAACGAGAGATGACTACAGTAAGCAGATTCAGAAGGATGTAGGTTGCAGTAGGTACTGGGAGATGAAGAAGCTCGCACAAAATAAATTAGCATGGAGAGCTGCATCAAACTAGTCTTTGAACTGAAGACCACAGGAACAACAACTAAGGTCTATGGCCCCTTGGCAGCATAGTAAACATTAGCTTCTATACTGATCAGCCAGAATATTATTACCACCTACCCAACAGCCGGTATGTCCACCTTTGGTCCCGGTAACAGCGGCGACGTGCCGTGGCATGGAAACAATGAGGCCTTTCTAGGTCGCTGGATAGAGTTGGCATCACATCTGCGTAAGGAAGCCACCTAATTCCCATAAATTCCGGGGAATGTGGCACCACATTCAGTCACATACAAGATGTGTTCGATCGAGTTCAGATGTGGCGAATTGGGGGTGAGGGTGGGGGGGGGGGGGGGACAGCACATCAGTTGGAACTCGCCACTGTGTTCCTCTAACCACTCCATCACACTCCTGGCCGTGAGACATGACACGTTATCTTATTGAAAAATGCCACTGGCGTCAGGAAGCATGATCGTCATGAAGGGCTGCATGTGATCTGCAACCAGTGTACGATACTCGTTTGTCATCATTGTGCTTTTCACGAGATCTACTGGACACATAGATGCCCACGTGAATGTTCCCCAGAGCATAATGGAGTCCCCACCAGCTTGTCTCCGCCCCGTAGTACAGGGGTCATTGAGCTGTTCCCCTGGAAGAAGACGGATTCGCGCACTCCTGTCGGCATGATGAAGCAGATATCGGGATTCATCACACAATGCAACTCTCTGTCACCGTGCCCACGTCCAGTGGCGATGGTCAAGTGCCCATTTCAGTCGTAGATACCTATGTCTTGATGTTAACATTGGCACATGCGTGGGTCGTTGACTGCGGAGACCCATCGTCAGAAGTGTTCGGTGCACTGTGAGTCCAGTCACTCTTTTATTCTTCCCAGCATTAAAGTACCATGTTAGTTCCGCCACACACCGAGTGAGGTGGCGCAGTGGTTAGCACACTGGACTCGCATTCGGGAGGACGACGGTTCAATCCCGTCTCCAGCCATCCTGATTTAGGTTTTCCGTGATTTCCATAAATCGTTTAAGGCGAATGCCGGGATGGTTCCTTTGAAAGGGCACTGCCGATTTCCTTCCCAATCCTTCCCTAACCCGAGCTTGCGCTCCGTCTCTAATGACCTCGTTGTCGACGGGACGTTAAACAACACTAACCACCACCAGTTCCGCCACAGCTGTTCTGTTTAACCAGTCGTCCAGCCTGTGACGTCCGACATCTGTAATGAGGTATGGCAGCCCAACCCCACGACGTCTGGACGTGCTTCCCTTGGCTCCGCCACGTGTTGAAGACTCACACCACAGCACTCCTCGAACACCCGACAAGTCGTGAGTTTCCGAAATGCTCCTGCCAAGCCTCCGGGCCATCACAATTCACCCTTAGTTAAACTCAGATAGATCGCTAGCCTCCTCCATTCCACAGGGAAAGAGCACTCATTGATAGTTCATGCAGCGTACGTGTGTCTGACGAGCAGTCATTCTTCGCCAGGTGACGGTGCTATCGCCCGGACGGGTTTATATCGATATTAGTTCGGTGGTCATCATATTCTGGCTGATCAGTGTAAGTCAATGCAATCAAAACATACAGCCATTTCCCTCACGTATTTTGACACTCATCAAAACCCATAGGGTACTTCCCGTTGGTCTAGAATCATCAAATTTGGTAAGTGCAAGTAAAGAGAAAAACCCGAAACTGTCAGTTCGTAATTATATCACATGAAAAAAAATTTCTTTTGTCAACTATTAGGCGACTTCAAAATCTGAATTAAAATATTATAGAAAGTCTTGGAATCCCCGGGAATGATATGTCGCTAGTATCAATGTCCGTAACAGACAAAAATTGTCAGTATCCTCGATTGCTGCAATAGATACGCTGTCTATCTACATAATTAAGTTTGTATCGAACCCTAAGCTCGCGAGTCCTACTAGCACCTGGTCAATTTTTCCCCATATGTCCTGTTTCCAACTGACTGTTCCTTAGATTAATAATGGTTAAAAAGAATAGCATATTATTTCTACAACTGGTCAGTTTCGCAAAGTAGTATATGGTTCAGCTTGAGGAGTACTCAGAACAAATATTGCTGGATTTGAAGTGAGATCAGTCACCACCTCTGATGGTTTAACTGTGGATACTGAACTCTGCGCAGGGGTAGCAAATGTGTTTGAAGAAATTAAGAAGGCCGTGATGATAAGAAAAATTCCAACATGACCGTCTTGGTCACGTCAAATTGCACATTCAGAAGTGACAGGTATTCGGCTTCCACATCTCTTATGACTGTCATATAGTTTTCTCAAATAAGGGAGCATAGACGAAAAAGCATCAAGTCAGCACCGTCAGCTGATGCCTCCAGTGTATTTCATTTCAGTAAAGTATCTCATTTCCCGCTTCGGCTTTTATCAGTAGCGTATAAAAAGAGAAACACGAGGCAGCTTCGCCCTGCACATAGCAGGCCGTAAGATGTGGCAGTAGCATCGTATGAGGTGCATAGCTACCAGCCTCATCGTATACAACCTCCATCAAATCTCACAGTATTTTGTCGTGAATGAAAAGAGGTACCGCCCTCCTTCCACCCATAGAAACAATTTCGATATCTTAGCTATATTTTGTATGCAGCTGACTACGGCCTAAAACCCATCAAATACAACTACCCACTGACTACATTCTTCACTGCAAACTGTCCCGAAGGCTTGGCAGGAGCATTTAGGAAACTCACGACTTGTCGGATGTTCGAGGAGTGATGTGGTGCGAGTCTTAAACACGTGGCGGAACCAAGGGAACCATGACAGGTGGATTGGTCGTCGAAGCACCATACCATGGCCCGCACGTTCACCGGATCTGACGTCCCCAGATTTCTTTCTGTGGGGAAAGTTGAAGGATATTTGCTATCGTGATCCACCGACAACGCCTGACAACATGCGTCAGCGCATTGTCAATGCGTGTGCCAACATCACGGACGGCGAACTACTCGCTGTTGAGAGGAATGTCGTTACACGTATTGCTAAACGCATTGAGGTTGACGGACATCATATTGAGCATTTATTGCATAAATGTGGTATTTACAGGTAATCACGCTGTAACAGCATGCGTTCTCAGAAATGATAAGTTCACAAAGGTACATGTATCACATTGGAATAACCGAATTAAAATGTTCAAACGTATCTACGTTTTGTATTTTAATTTAGAAAACCTACCTGTTACCAACTGTTCGTCTAAAAGTGTGAGCCATATGTTAGTGACTATTACAGCGCCATCTATCACAAAGCGAAAAATGTGGTTCAAGTAAAACATTTATATTTCTTTACGTACTACACGAATATGTAAAAAAAAATGGGGGTTCCTATTTCAAAAAACGTAGTTGATATTCGTTTGACATATAGCAGCGCCATCTAACGGGCCTACCATAGCACCATCTGGGTTCCCCCTTCAAGCTAGACAAGCCTAATTCTTTGTAATTTTTTCGTTTCACGCTTATTTCGTGAGATATTTGCCCCAGTCACTATCAATGGACCACCCTGTATAGCGGCTGGATGTGTACTGGTATGGAGACAACCTCATGAATCCGTGGGCCCTGCATGGCAGCCTAGGACTGTTCAAGCTGGTGGAGACTCTGTATGGTGTGGGGTGTGTGCAGTTGGAGTGCTTTGAGACGTCTAGATACGACTCTCACAGGTGACACGCATGTAAGCATCGTGTCTGATGACCTGCATCCATTCATGTCCATTGTGCAGTCCGACGGACTTGGGCAATTCGAGCAGAACAATGCGACACCCCACATGTCCAGAAGTGATACAGAATGGTTCCAGGAACACTCTTCTTAATTTAAACACTTCCACTGGCCACCAAAATCGACAGACGCGAACATTATTGAGCATGTCTGGCATGCTTTGCAATGTGCTGTTCAGAAGAGATCTCCACCCCATAGTACGCTTGTAGATTTACGGACAACCCTGCAGGATTCATGGTGTTAGTTCGCTGCAGCACTACTTCAGACATTAGTTGAGTCCATGCCACGTCGTGTTGCGGCACTTCTGCGGACTCACGGGGGCCCTACACGATATTACGCAGACGTACCATTTTCTATGGCTCCGCAGTGTAATATTACGGAAACACTTAGTGTCTTACGTAGTACATAACGGTAAACACAATAAATTATGCGACGATGCTTAAAGCAGGTGACGGAGCCTGGGCGACGTCTGGCTAAACTCTGTCCGTCGATAGTGCCATCGAGGACTGATTAATTACCTCACACTCTTTTCGGGGTACCGCATAGCCGGTCTGAGACTTGACAAGTGCAGGAGGCGCTGAAGCTAGGCTGGACCGCCCTCCGCCACGGCCCGCCGTGCATCCTGCTCGCTGTACGCCGCCGTGCCGCGCTACAGTATGCGGTGTGGCGCCGCCGCCCACGCGATGCGGATGGCGCCGGCACGTGGCCACGTGAACGACCTCCTGCCGGCGGCTGCGTCCTCCGGAATGCGACGGCTGCTGCCCGGGCCGCAAGCTACTACCTTTGCTCTTTTTTTCCCCTCTCCTCCGAAACTCGTGGCCGAGTAGTACACGCTTGGGCACGCGACAACAATGGCATCAGATTCGGAGCGTGGGCATTACGGGTGAAGCGGGGGAGGGGAAGAAGGAGCAGGGGGAGGGCTGCGGGCAGGGGGCAATTTGCCAATGTCAGCGATGGGACATACCGACAAGTAGCAATCAACGCCCCTACGCTCATGAATAAAGAACCGCCCTGCTCCAGCATTCTTTTACACTACCGCGTTATGCTTGGGCGGACTTCTAAGTCATATACAAAACACGTTCATAAAGCAATGCACTACTTCTTCTCTCGGGCAGTTACGGTTGAATACACTGCTGGCCATTAAAATTGCTACACTAAGAAGAAATGCAGATGATAAACGGGTATTCATTGGACAAATATATTATACTAGAACTGACATGTGATTACATTTTCACGCAGTTTGGGTGCATAGATCCTGAGAAACCAGTACCCAGAACAACCACCACTGGCCGTAATAACGGCCTTGATACGCCTGGGCATTGAGTCAAACACAGCTTGGATGGCGTCTACAGGTACAGCTGCCCATGCAGCTTCAACACAATACCACACTTCATCAAGAGTAGTGACTGGTGTATTGTGACGAGCCAGTTGCTCGGCCACCATTGACCAGACGTTTTCAATTTTGAGAGATCTGAAGAATGTGCTGGCGAGAGCAGCAGTCGAACTATTTCTGTATCCCGTACAGAACCTGCAACATGCGGTCGTGTATTATCCTGCTGAGATGTGGGGTTCGTAGGGATCGAATGAAGGGTACAGCCACGGGTCGTAACACATCTGAAATGTAACGTCCACTGTTCAAAGTGCCGTCAATACGAACAAGAGGTGACCGAGACGTGTAACCAATGGCACCCTATGCCATCACTCTAGGTGATACGCCAGTATGGCGATGACGAATACACGCTTCCAATGTGCGTTCACCGCGATGTCGGATGCGACCATGATGATGCTGTAAACAGAACCTGGATTCATCCGAGAAAATAACGTTTTGGGATTCGTACACCCGGGTTCATAGTTGAGTACACCATCGCAGGTGCTTCTCTCTGCGACGTAGCGTCAAGGGTAACCGCAGCCGTGGTCTCCGAGCTGATAGTCCACGCTGCTGAAAACGTCGTCGAACTGTTCGTGCAGATGGTTGTTGTCTTGCAAACGTCCCCATCTGTTGACTCAGGGATCGAGACGTGGCTGCACGATCCGTTACAGTCATGCGGATAAGATGCCTGACATCTCGACTGTTAGTGATACGAGGGCGTCGGGATCCAGCACGGCGTTCCGTACTACCTTAACCCATCGATGCGATATTCTGCTAACAGTCATTGGAACTCGACCAACGCGAGCATCAATGTCGCGATAAGATAAACCGCAATCGCGATACGCTGCAATCCGACCTTTATCAAAGTGATGGTACGCATTTCTCCTCCTTACACGAGGCATCACAACAACGTTTTACGAGACAACGCCGGTCAACTGCTGTTTGTGTATGAGAAATCGGTTGGAAACTTTCCTCATGTCAGCACTTTGTAGGTATCACCACCGGCGCCAGCCTTGCGTGAAAGCTCAGAAAAGCTAATCATTTGCATATCACAGCATCTTTTTGCTGTCGGTTAAATTTCGCGTCTGTAGCATGTCATCATCGTGGTGTAGCAATTTTAATGGCCATTAGTGTATATGCAGACTGCAGTGACGAATGAAAATTTGTGCCAAGGCCAGGACTCGAAACAGGGTTCCTGCAACTAGACACATGCGCTAACCACCACACCACCCTGGCAGAGTGGCTTTGCTGTATGGACTACCCTAACAAGCCTCCGTCCTCACTCCTGGGTTCGAGTTCTGGTCTTGGTGCAAATTTTAATTCGTCACCTCAGTCTGCATGTACAGGGTGTTACAAAAGGTACGGCCAAACTTTCAGGAAACATTCCTCACACACAAAGAAAGAAAATATGTTATGTGGACATGTGCCATGAAACGCTTACTTTCCATGTTAGAGCTCATTTTATTACTTCTCTTCAAATCACATTAATCATGGAATGGAAACACACAGCAACAGAACGTACCAGCGTTACAGGAAATGTTGAAAATTTCCTCCGTTAGTGAGGATACATGCATCCACCCTCCGTCGCATGGAATCCCTGATGCGATGATGCAGCCCTGGAGAATGGCGAATTGTAGCACAGCCGTCCACTATACGAGCACGAAGAGTCTCTGCATTTGGTACCGGGGTTGCGTAGACAAGATCTTTCAAATGCCCCCATAAATGAAAGTCAAAAGGGTTGAGGTCGGGAGAACGTGGAGGCCATGGAATTGGTCCGCCTCTACCAATCCATCGGCCACCGAATCTGTTGTTGAGAAGCGTACGAACACTTCGACTGAAATGTGCAGGAGCTCCATTGTGCATGAACCACATGTTGTGTCGTACTTGTAAAGGCACATGTTCTAGCAGTACAGGTAGAGTATCCCGTATGAAATCATGATAACGTGCTCCATTAAGCGTAAGTGGAAGAACACGGGGCCCAATCAAGACATCACCAACAATGCCTGCCCAAACGTTCACAGAAAAACTGTGTTGATGAAGTTATTGCTCAATTGCGTGCGGATTCTCGTCAGCCCACACATGCTGATTGTGAAAATTTACAATTTGATCACGTTGGAATGAAGCTTCATCCGTAAAGAGCACATTTGCGCTGAAATGAGGATTAACATATTGTTGGATGAACCATTCGCTGAAGTGTACCCGTGGAGGCCAATCAGCTGCTGATAGTGCGTGCATACGCTGTACACGTTACGGAAACAACTGGTTCTCCCGTAGCACTCTCCATACAGTGACGTGGTCAACGTTACCTTGTACAGCAGCAACTTCTCTGACGCTGACATTAGGGTTATCGTCAACTGCACGAAGAATTGCCTCGTCCATTGCAGGTGTCCTCGTCGTTCTAGGTCTTCCCCAGTCGCGAGTCATACGCTGGAATGTTCCGTGCTCCCTAAGACGCCGATCAATTGCTTCGAACTTCTTCCTGTCGGGACACCTTCGTTCTGGAAATCTGTCTCGATACAAACGTACCGCGCCATGGCTATTGCCCCGTGCTAATCCATACATGAAATGGGCATCTGCCAACTCCACATTTGTAAACATTGCACTGACTGCAAAACCACGTTCGTGATGAACACTAACCTGTTGATGCTACGTACTGATGTGCTTGATGCTAATACTCTAGAGCAATGAGTCAGTTGTCAACACAAGCTCCGAAATCAATGTTACTAGAGGAAGCCAAAAGGCACGCGTTTTAGCTCACGCAGGCTGGCTTGAGGTCTGGAACAGGACACGGAAATTAGAATTTAGAAAAAACGGACGTAGCTGGTGGAATACTTAACTTTAATCCATTAATGGTGAACGTCGCTCTTGACGGTACATTATTATCAATAGTAACTGGTAATGGCACCTTGCTAGGTCGTAGCAAATGACGTAGCTGAAGGCTATGCTAACTATCGTCTCGGCAAATGAGAGCGTATTTTGTCAGCGAACCACCGCTAGGAAAGTCGGCTGTACAACTGGGGCGAGTGCTAGGAAGTCTCTCTAGACTTGCCGTGTGGCGGCGCTCGGTCTGCAATCACTGACAGTGGCGACTCGCGGGTCCGACGTATACTAACGGACCGCGGCCGATTTAAAGGCTACCACCTAGCAAGTGTGGTGTCTGGCGGTGACACCACAGTCAACATTACCTTTCTTCAATTGGGCCAACTTGCGGTGAATCGAGGAAGTACAGTACAAACTGACGAAACTAAAATGAGCTCTAACATGGAAACTAAGCGTTTCCGGACACATGTCCACATAACATCTTTTCTTTATTTGTGTGTGAGGAATGCTTCCTCAAAGTTTGGCCGTACCTTTTTGTAACACCCTGTACATCTCATATGCTCACAAGCAGATGCAGTTGTTGAGAGACGACAGCGGCCCAGTTCAACCTCGAGTGTAAGACCGCGGCTTTCAGAGCTGGCGGACGCGCGCGATAGGTGTGGCGAGTGGATGGATGACCAGGGGCAGTTCTTTGTTGTGCTGCGAAGCCTCGCCCAGCCGCAGCCATATGAGGGCTGCAGTGGGCGGTGGAGCCCGGCCGCTGAGTCGCACAGGGTCCTTGACTCCGGGACCGCCAGTGGCGCGGCGGACGACCTGGCAACGAGAGTGCCAAGCGCCGGCGATGAGGCCGCGTGATAGCTGCGTGCGCGCCGCTCCGGACAGCGCAGTGAGTGGCCGTTACCGCGGCACGCGAGGCTCGGCGGCTGTAAAAGACGAGAAGCGTGTAAGGAGACCCCGCTAAACGTGGAGTCGCTGCACTGCTCCACCCCTACGCCAGCATTCCACTGACCTGACTCAGCTCACCTTCAGAATGCTCTTTTCTCTGTGCTCCTGCGTGGCCAGTAAGTTCAGAATTACGAACTAAAGGAGGTAATGCAAAATTTGGATCACAAATGCAGGGTTCTCTACTTTTCATGTTTATTGGCCCTGGTTGCGTATCAGTAACGCACGTGCCTGAAAACTGAAAAGCCGCCGAATCTTATGTCATTCAGCCCATTCTCTCAATAACGCGAAAATTTGTCAGGAATGTCACGTGTTTCAGATTCAGCTTTAAACTGTTGGTTCCCTTTCCCCGGTAGAATTAAGGCGGTTTGTCAGTGATACACAAGTCGCTGAAGTGGCCTCCGACAGAAATAATTGCTCCAGGACGTTGGGCCACACGGAACTGTACTATGCCCCCCTTTGCACCCCCCCCCCCCTCCAGCTTGGTTCCATGCCATATAAAAATGAGTCGTAAATACGAAAAAGCGAAGAAGAGTAACCCTAAATTAGAATAAAAAGAGAAATATGCTTAAAAACATAGAAGACTACTGCAACTTCTTGCCCAGTAGAATAGATAAGATTAGATCTACTTTTAGTTCCCATTGATCGATCCCAAGGAGATCCTTTGGGATGATGAACAAGTCAGAAAACAAAGATACACAATAAATATTTACAAAATAATAACGGATATTCTAATGTACCTTCCTCATATCCCAAAAGAAATTGCCCTTTTAGATGTAATGTGCAATCGGTCAAAAAAAAAAAAAAAACAGAACTTAAGCATATTTACATTTAAAAGTCTACAAAACTTGTTATCAAATGTAAAATGTTCAATACACTTACGTATGATAATTCCAAGAATATTGTAACCATACATAGCAAATAAAAAAATAAAACAAAAAACTTTTTACAGCACTTGTTTACAATGATCGCTTACTGCACAAAATTTGTCAGACTGCACGTAACATTCGCAATACGTGATATTATTAATAACATACACGAGTCAAAAGGTTCTGCTAATAAATTCATCAACGGAGTGGAAGGAGTTGGTCACCAAAAAACCCTTTAGACTATTCTCAAACCTAATTGCTTTCAACTTAAACTCTAATATTGCAGTATTACCTTTAATAATACCGTCTCTAAATCTAATATTACAATACAGAAGTGGCAAATACGCCGAGTAAATGAGAACGCTTTCAGTAAATTGTACTGAGATAAAAAACTTGTCTACAACAGGCAAACAATGAATTTCTCGTGCAAAAGTACTATTCTGCGAAGTTGACGGTTTTGCTTTTTATTTTTTCTCTAAATTTTCCGATTTTGAAGGCCAAATGTCACATAGTTTTTTTTTTTTTTTTTACTCAGAACAGCATAAAACTGGGCAGATAGCGAAGGGAAATTTACAAGAATTTAAAAAAGAACTATCTAGGGGTCACCCCAACATTAAACAAGGAATGGCCTTAGTTCCACCGGGATCTTTTCCGCCATCTGATCGTCTCAATACTGTCTAATTTCCCTGCTGTGACTGCAGCTACGAATAAGGTCTCAACTATATCTTCGGCTGCCACACAAAAAGTACGAAACCAAAGAAGTCGTATCGTCGGGGACCGAGCTTTTAACGAACGTACAACCTTAATAGCGATAAACGATATAACATCGTACAGTAAAATTATCAACTACTTGGAAGAGAGCCAAACAAAAAATCGTCATAAGAAAGCCAAAACTACGTGAAATTGCTCAACAGCGGGACAGCAACTGGATCTTACGGACAGCAGTACGATTCTTCGGAGAGCTTTCGTCTAACAGAAGTGTGCCGCTGGACGCTAGCGGAGCGTAATGTTCCAATGATAAGATAACAGTGCAAGTCATTCTCATTTTCAAGAAGAATCATAAGAGGTACTCACAAAAATCTAGGTCTATACGACTGGCGTCAGTGTGTCGTATAATTTTAGAACATGTTCCATGCTCGCCTATCGTAACATTTCTGAAGAACCGAAAATCTCTGCGGGAATCAACACGGGTTCCACACACAACGATCGTGAGAAATCCAACTCAGTCTATGCGTTCACGAGAGCCCGAAAGCAGAAGTAACTTACATCCACGATCATGTCGTGTGCATTGACTTTAGAAAGCGTAAGATACTGTTATACACTGTCACCCAAAGAACTAAATAAGAGTGAAAATCAGACCAGCTGTGTGACTGGACTGAAGTTTTTTCACCTAACAGAACACAGAATGTCGCTTTCAACGTTGTGTATACAGGACCCGTGTTTTTACTAAAACACTGAAGAGCCAAAGAAACTGGTACACCTGCTTAATATCGTGTAGGGCCCTCGCAAGCACGCAAAAGTGTCGCAATACGACGTGGCATGGACTCGACTAGTGTCTGAAGTAGTGCTGGAGAGGAGTGACACCATGAATCCTGCAGGGCTGTCCATAAATCCGTAAGAGTACGACAGGGTGGAGATCTTTTCTGAACAACACGTTGCAAGGCATCCCAGATATGCTCAATAATGTTCATGGCTTGAGAGTTTTATGGCTAACGGAAGTGTTTAAACTCAGAAGAGTGTTCCTGGAGCCACTAGGTACCAATCCTGAACGTGTGGGATGCCGTGTTGTCCTGATGGAATTGCCCAAGTCGTCGGAATGCGTAATGGACATTAATGGGCGCAAGTGACCAGACAGGATGATTTCATACGTATCACCTATCAGAGTCCTATCTGGACGTATCAGGTGTCCCATATCACTCGAACTGATCTCGTCCCACACCATTACAGAGCCTCCACCAGGTTGAACAGTCCCCTGCTGACATGCAGGTTCCATGGATTCATGAGGTTGACTCCGTATCCGAACACGTCCATCCGCTCGATAAAAGCTTTGTGCCGTGAAGTCATCAAGGGATCATAAGAGGTCCTTCGGCTCCGAAAACTGATATCGATGATGTTTCGTTAAATGGTTCGCACGCTGACACTTGCTGATGGTGCAGCATTGAAATCTGCTGCAATATGAGGAAGGGCTACTCTTCTGTGACGCTGAACGATTCTCTTCAGTCTTCGTTCTTGCAGGATCTTTTTCCGTCCGCAGCGATGTCGGAGATTTGATGTTTTACCGAATTCCTGATATGCAGGGTACACTCGTACTGGATGATCCCCACTTCATCGCTCATGCGCAGAGTATAACACCAGGTTCAAACCCACTTAAATGTTGATAAGCTGCCGCTATAGGAGCAGTGACCGATTTAACAAGTGCGCCAGACACTTGTCGACCGCAGCGCCGTATTCTGCCTGTTTACGTATCTCTGTGTTTGAATACACTTGCCTATACAGTTCCTTTGGCGTTTCAGTACATATGTAAATCACCTAATGGATGACGTTCTATGTACCGCTGGGCTTTTTTCACGAATGAAATTGTTACACACAAAGAAGCTGCATCATTAGAAATTTCTATTGGGCGCAAAATGCCCTGCAGGCGACTGAAGCTTAGTGCAGCAACTGACAGTTCACCAGCAACATAAACAAAGCATCGTATTGCGCATAATAGGCAGAAATAGCAATTATTGTACGATTACACAACTTCAAAGCAATTTCTGGAAGCAGTCATATCCACAAAACATCAAGAAGTATATTTACGGAGAAATTCAAAGTGGAACGATCACATAAAACTAATCGCTGATAAGGCAGACGCCAGACAGATTCGTAGGAAGAATTCACAGGAAACTAAGGGCATCCACAAAAGGAATTAGTAGGCAAAATTCTCTTTCGACCAATGCTTGAATATTGTTCGCGAGCCTGGGACCCGTACCAGACAGGATTGACTGACATAGGAAATCGAGGAGACCCATAGACAGGTAGCGCATTTCTTTACGGATTCATTTAGTAATAGTAAAGCATTACGGATTTGCTCAGCAAAGTCCAATGACAGACGCTACGAGTCAGGCGCTCTACTTCACGAAGTGGTTTACTTCAAAATGGGTTCAAATGGCTCTGGGCACTATGGGACTTAACTTCTGAGGTCATCAGTCCCCTAGAACTTAGAACTACTTAAACCGAACTAACCTAAGGACACCACACACATCCATGCCCGAGGCAGGATTCGAACCTGCGACCGCAGCGGTCGCGCGGCTCCAGACTGTAGCCCTAGAACCGCTCGGCCACTCCGGCCGGCTAAGTCGATTACCCTTAAACTGCCGATAGCATACGCTCCCAGGAGAGTCAACTACGTCTCGCGAAAAGGGCATTAAGGTATCATTAGAGCTATTCGAACTCACACAGACTCCTACCAGCAATCGTTCTCCCCGCGGACCATTCGCGACTGGAAGAGAATCAGGGGTAAGTGGGCCTTACTGTTCTCCAGCGCAAGTCATGGGAGTGAATTGAACAAGTTTGTTTCGAAACAGGACAAAAACGGCATCAGTCGAAATTTGCACTGTTCCTTCACGTATCTTCAGTGCAATGTACACTACTGGCCATTAAAATTGCTACACCACGAAGATGACGTACTACAGACGCGAAATTTAACCGACAGGAAGAAGATGCTGTAATATGCAAATGATTAGCTTTTCAGAGCGTACACACAAGGTTGGCGCCAGTGGCGACACCTACAACGTGCTGACATGAGGAAAGTTTCCAACCGATTTCTCATACACAAACAGCAGTTGACCGGCGTCGCCAGGTGAAACGTTGTTGTGATGCCTTGTGTAAGGAGGAGAAATGCGTACCATCACGTTTCCGACTTGGATAAAGGTCGGATTGTAGTCTATCGCGATTGCGGTTTATCGTATCCCCACATTGCTGCTCGCGTTGGTCGAGATCCAATGACTGTAAGTCGAATACGGAATCGGTGGATCCAAACGGCCTCGCATCACTAGCAGACGAGATGACAGGCACCTTATCCGCATGGCTTAACGGCTCGTGCAGCCACGTCTCGATACCTGAGTCAAAAGATGGGGACGTTTGCAAGACAACAGTCATCTGCACGAACAGTTCGACGACGTTTGCAGAAGCATGTACTACCCTTGACGCTGCATCACTGACAGGAGCGCCTACGATGGTGTACTCAATGACGAACCTGGGTGCACGAATGGCAAAGCGTCATTTTTCTGATGAATCCAGGTTCTGTTTACAGCATCATGATGGTCGCATCCGTGTTTGGTTACATCGCGGTGAACGCACGTTGGAAGTGTGTATTCATCATCGCCATACTGGCGTATCACCTGGCTTGATGGTATGGGGTGCCATTGGTTACACGTCTCGGTCACCTCTTGTTCGCATTGACGGCATTTTGAACAGTGGACGTTACATTTCAGATGTGTTACGACCCGTGGCTCTACCATTCATTCGATCCCTGCGAAACCCTACATCTCAGCAGGATAATGCACGACCGCATGTTTCAGGTCGTGTACGGGCCTTTCTGGATACAGAAAATGTTCGACTGCTGCCCTCGCCAGCACATTCTTCAGATCTCTCACCAGTCAAAAACGTCTGGTCATTGGTGGAAGAGCAACTGCCTCGTCACAATACGCCAGTCGCTACTCGTGATGAACTGTGGTATCATGTTGAAGCTGCATGGGCAGCTGTCCCTGTACACGCCATCCAAGCTCTGTTTGACTAAATGCGCAGGCGTATCAAGGCCGTTACTGCGGCCAGAGGTGGTTGTTTTGGGTACTGATTTCTCAGGATCTATGCACCCAAATTGCGTGAAAACGTAATCACATGTCAGTTCTAGTATAATATATTAGTCCAATGAATACCCGTTTATCGTCTGCATTTCTTCTTGGTGTAGCAATTTTAATGGCCAGAGTGTAGGTACAAAATAATCAGTCTTCGAGTGGTTTGATGCTGTCCGCCACGAATTCCTTCCCCCTCCAACCTTTTCACCTCAGAGTATCGCTTGCAACCTACATCCTCAATTATTTGCTGCATTTATCCCAATCTCTGTCTTCCTGCACAGTTTTACTCTCTACAGCACACTCTAGTACAATGGAAAGTATTCCTGATGTCTTAACAAATCTGTTATCCTGTCCCACATTCTTCTCAGTGTTTCCATGTATTCCCTTCCTCGTCGATTCTGCGGAGAACAACCTCATCCCTTGCCGTAACAGGCATCTAATTTTCAACATTCGTCTCGAGCAACACATCTCAAATGCTTCTATTCTCTTCTCTTCCGGTTTTCTGAGAGTCCATGTCTGACTGCCAAACAATTCCTCGATCGAAATGTACGTTCTCAGAAATTTCTTCCTCAAATAAGAGCCTACGTTTGATACTAGGAGACTTCTCTTGTCCGCTAATTCCCTTTTCGCCAGTGCTAGTCTGCTTTGCACCGTTCGTCATAGGTTATTAGCTTCCTCGGTGGCAGAATCCCTTAATTTCGTCTACTTTGTGATCACCAATTACAAAGTTATATCTCTCGCTCTTCTCATTTCTGCTACTTCCCACTTTT
This sequence comes from Schistocerca serialis cubense, assembly GCF_023864345.2. Classification (NCBI taxonomy): domain Eukaryota; kingdom Metazoa; phylum Arthropoda; class Insecta; order Orthoptera; family Acrididae; genus Schistocerca; species Schistocerca serialis. The sequence continues at coordinate 143,192,813 of NC_064646.1, forward strand.
CACCTTTCTTCGATTTACTCTCAATTCACATTCTATCTCATTAGACTGTTCATCCCATTCAATAGATCCTGCAACACTTCCTCATTTTCTCTGACGGTAGCAATACCATCAGCGAATTTTAATGCTGATATCTTCTCACTTTGATTTTAATCCCACTCTTGAACTTTTCTTTTATTTCCGTCATTGCTTCTTCGATGTACAGACTGAGCAGCAGGGCCAAAAGATAGGTCCCTGTCTTAAACCCTTTCTAATTCCTTCCCCTCTGATCTCGGTCTTCCACTTTATTGTCTTGGTCCATTTTACAATGTCGAACGCTTTTTACAGATCAACAAATCATGTGAACGTGTCTTGATTTCTCTTCAGTCTTGCTTCCATTATCAATTGCAACGCCAGAACTGCTTCTCTGGTCCCTTTACCCTTTCTAAGGCCACCGTAATCTAACAAATCTTCAATTGCCTTTGCCATTCTTCTGTATATTATTCTTGTCAGCAAGTTGGATCCATCGGCTGTTAAGCTGATTGTGCGATAACTCTCGCCCTTGTCAGTTCTTGCAGTCTCCGTAATTGTGTGGAAGATGTTTTTGCGAAAGTCTGATGGTATATTGCCATTTTCATACATTATACGTACCAACGTGGATAATCGTTTTGTTACCACTTCCTCAAACAATTTTAGAAATTCTTACGGAAGGTTACCTGTCTCTTCTGCCTTATTTGATTCAACTCTTCCAAAGCTCTTCTAAATTTCTATTCTAACACTGTGTCCCCTATCTCTGTCCACTGACTCCTGTTTCGTCTTCTGTCAGACCATCAGGTTAGTCTTCCCCCTTATAAAGTCTTTCAGTGTACTCTTTCCACCTATCTGCTCTTTCTTTTGCATTTAACAGTGGAATTCCCGCTTGCACTGGTAATGTTATACCGCCCTTCCTTTTAATTGCGCCGATGGTTGTTTTTTCTACCTGCTGAGTCAGTCCTTCCAACAATCCTTTCTTTTTCGGTTTCTCAACATTTTTCATGTAGCCCTTTGTCCTTAGCTTCCCTGCACTTCGTATTTGTTTCATTCCTAAGTGATTTGTATTTCTGAATTTCCCTGAACATTTGTACACTGCCATCTTATGTCGATCAACAGAATTATTTCTTCTGTTACCCATGGTTTCTTTGAATTTACCTTCCCTATACCTGCGTTTTTCTCTCCAACTTTTGTGATTGACTTGCTTAGAGATGTCCATTCCTCTTCAACTGAAGTGCCTATGAGCTATTCCTTATCGCAGTATCTACAGCCTCAGAGAACTTCAAGAATATCTCTTCATTATTTAGTACTTCCATATCCCACTTCTTTGCTTATTGATTCTGCCTGACTAGTCTCTCAAACTTCAGTCTACTCTTCATCACTACACCTCTTGTGATTCTTGACCAGAGTATTCACTATTACCATCGGAAATTTATTGCAGAACTCAATTAGTCTTTCTTCTCCTTCATTCCTAGGACCAAACCTACATTCTCCCGTAACCCTTTCTTCTACTCTTCTCCCTACAACCGAATTCCAATGCCCCATGACTATTAGATTTTCAGCTCCCTTTACGTACTGAATTGTCCGTTCTGCATCCTCATATACTTTCTCTTCATCTTCTGCTTGTGACGTCGGCATGTAAACCTGAATTCTTGTTGTGGATGTTGGTTTGCCATCGATCCTAATGCGAACAACTGGACTGTTCACAGTAACACACTCGCTGTCGTATCCCCCTGTTCACAACGAATCTTACTCCCGTTACACCATTTCCTGCTGCTGTTGACATTACTCTACACTCGACTGTGCAGAAATCCTTGTCTTTTCATTACACTTCACTGACGCCTGCTATATCTAGATTGAGTCTTAGTATTTCGCCCTTCAGATTTTCTAACTTCCCTACCACGCTCAAATTTTTGACATACCACACCCTTACTCGTAGAACATTATCCTTTCGTTGGTTAGTTGATCTTTTTCACACAGTCACCCGCCCCCCCCCCCCTTCCCTTTGACAGTCGCCTCTAGAAGATACGAATGGGCACTGGTCCAAAATCTGACAGCGGTGAGATCATCATAACAATTTTTCAAATTCTGGCCGTATCTCCTGTGGATACACGTTATGTATCTTCAGTTCAGTGGTTTACTTTGCCACCTGCATCCTCATGCCGTTGATCATTGCCGATTCTTCCTCGTTTTCGGAGCAGTTTCTCACCCCAGGGGCAAGTGAGTAGCCTGAATCTCTGTCCGCTCCTCCACCCTCTTTATAAGGCTGATGGCAGAATTATGATGATTTCTTATGCTGGAAGTCTCCGACCACCATTGCTGATAATTTTTACTTATAAAATCAAGTACAGGGTGGTTCGAACCCGGGACCGAGGACGTTTTGATTACTAATCTTTTCTTTTCATAGACGCTACCCCTAGACCATAGACATATAAACTATTACAAACTAGTCAGAAAATATACCTCAGCAACCTAAAATTTGTATCTGCGGTTCGGTTTTCATTCTGTAGAGAAAGTTTCAGCTAAATAAATCAACAGGTGTAATAGTACATGAATAAAATCAGTCTTACCAACGATGTCCCTTATGTATTATTTTATGTCTAAATATACTACGTTATGTTGTTCCTCATTACAACATCTTTTATGTCGCAGAGGCGAGCTACATTTATACCTGGATAAAACTAGTGGTGGCTGCCTCTGTGCTTTTAGTCCCAATGTCAATAAATTAAACAAAAAATCAGAAAATTGCCACTATTCTCTAGCTAATAAAATTCATTGCTCCTTTCCTCTCTCTGTAGATATCTCATCCAACCCCTCTTTCCATCCATCTCTTCCACCCCCTTCTCTGTCTACATTCTCCTCCCCCTGCCTCTTTCCATCTCCTCCTGTAGCCTATCCATCTCCTCCTTGTTCTCCTCTCCTTCAATCTGTTCCTGTCCTCTCTCTCTGCCCATCCCCTCCTTCGCCCCCTCTCTCTCACCCACATTCTCACTGTCCACCCTCTCCACCCCTTCCCTCTGTTCACATCATCTTAACACTCTCTCTGTGCACCTCCCCCTCTCCCTTTCCCACCGTCCCTCCTCCATCGTTTCTCTGCCTCCTCTTCCTCCTCCTCTCTCTCTCCATCTCCATCTCCTCACTCTTATGTGTATCCATAACCTGCTTCATCTTCTTTGTCTATCTCCTCCTTCTCTACCATTCTCTGTCCATCAGCCTCCCCCAATCCGATGTTGCGGGTTCCTACCTACACAGCGTTCCTTTCCAGGTAGTAGTTAATACTCTGTTCAAAAATCACAAGACAAGGATTTATACATGGTAAAAGCCAGAAGGCATTGGAAGATTTCAGTTAAATTACGTCACGGTCAGACTCACATTAGGAAATCAGATAGTGGTTTGTACGGCTTACCATGAACAGATGTAGACTCAGATCACAATTTTGTAGAGTTGAAGAATAGCCTAAAATTTAAAAAACTAATCAGATAGAATTAATGCATGAAGAAATGGGATAGGTTCTAACATTCTGTGTGGTGTCTGTTGTTCTATGTCGTGACTCCCTACCACTTTCGCGCAACAACGCTCTGAGCGTGTTTTTTAGGGAATTGACTAGTTTGAACCTGTGACCCGTTGCCGGTAAGGTGACGCCAGACCACACATGACATGTAGAGTTCAGAAGAGTTCAGTGAGACTAGCGATGATATAACCAAATACTTAATGATTTCAGCGTCAGGTCCACTGCACTCCCTGTAAAAGAATCTTAATACTAACTAAATTTAGTGGAAGGGGTTCAAGGCTTTCCTATTTTTAGTTAGCTGGTAAAATAACGTCGAAAAAGCAGTTAAGTTTACCATTGGAAATTTTATTCTACTCACAAAACATTGTTTATAAATTGCACTATTGATAAAAGGAAATGTTTTAATACAGGATGATAAAAACCAACTGCGTTCAACAAAAATGTGAACGAATATTCCCTGAATGGGTTTCCAAGTTCTACAATGGATCGAAGGATGACCTATGCCATATCACATCTATAATCTAGGTTTACATTAAGTTTCACAAAAGAGAAAACTATCAAAATGGTCTACAGTGACCCTCAATTATCTTTAATTACTTATCTAACTTGTCGTAAATTACAGTGGCTGATGTGGCTTCTCAATAATTATATAACAGAAAAATCATCGCGTTTCAGATTTTAACTTACGTAGCAAATGTGAATACCATGAGCTTTAATTGACGATCGACACTAGTATTACGCAAAACGGGGGTGTAACAGATGAGACTTCTACAGTTCTGAGTGAAGCTTTATGCGCTGTTATGCGGCATCGCGTGCGTTCATTACCTTGTCGTTGGTTAGGCAGTGTCAGGGGGCGTCGGTCGGCACAGCTCCACGCACCTCGCCGATTCGGAAGCAACCCTCTCCTAACTTCTCCTCACTACAATTTTCCGAAGTTGGTTTTAAAAAAACTATCTGGCTGTGTTTTCATCTGACCAATCAGGGTCTCAATGTTAACCTAAAAAAATTTTGTCCATCCAATGAGAAACGTTATACTTTTCGTGGTGGGGCAATGTTTTTAAAGTTTGCAACGTAACAGAGGCGCGAAAAAGTCTCACGCTAAAACTTGCAGCTGGTGTGCCCCTTTTAGTGTTATCGTAAGATCTATACTGTTCTTCTGGAGGGCTCTATCCTTTAACATGGGCTGGGGGGAGGTCCTGGTGGTTGGATGGCGACGTGGGTGTCCGTCCCTTATCGTAGGGCCTTCTAGCTTAACACGGTTCTGCTCTCGGCTTCTGTTCTCGTTTCTTCCCTCGGAACTGCGTCTGTTTCACGGTGGGAAGGTATGACATGCATTTAGGCATTCTTGTGTTAGTCTGTGGTATTCCATTTAGTCACTCGTTACTCGTATTACTTTGGTTAATTTAATGTCACGATTTATTCGGAGCTATGTGACATACTACTGGATTTGCTTATCATGTCAGGGTTTTCATGGAAGGTGTTGGATTTGCCTGACACCTTACAAGGTAAGTACTAAGAAATGAAGAGTTACACTTGAATTTCTCTAAGGTAATAGATACTGTGACAAGGAGTAGCCCAGTAGTCATTCCACTCAAGGAGCACCTCTAAAAACGGTAGTCACAGAAGTTGGAAAGAAAAAAATAGGTTCAAAGAAATATCTCAGTACAAAAATGTTCAGGGAAGCTCAGAAATACGGAAACAGAAGTCACTTAGAAATTAAATAAATAGGAACTACGTGAAAGCTAAGGCGAAATGGCTGCATCAGAACGTGAAGAAATCGCAAAAAAATGATTGTAGAAAATATTGACTCAACGTATAGAAAAGTCAAATCAACCTTCAGCGAAATTAAAAGGAAGGGCGCAATGGAAATTCCACTGTTAAATGCAGATGAGAGAGAGCATAGGCGGAAAGAGTATATTGAAATCATCTACGATGGGGAAGACTTACCTGAAAGAAGGCGAAACAGAAAGGTGTGAAAGAATATGAAACAGGAGTCGAGGGAAGAGATAGTGGATCCAGTATTAAAATCAGAATTTAGAAGTGTTTTGGAAGACTGAGAATCAAATAAGGCACAAGGGACAGGTAACACTCCTTAAGAATTTCTAAAATCATTGCCGGCAGGTGTGGCCGAGCGGTTCTAGGCTCTACAGTCTGGAACCGCGCGACCGCTACGGTCGCAGGTTCGAATCCTGCCTCGGGCATGGATGTGTGTGATGTCCTTAGGTTAGTTAGGTTTAAGTAGTTCTAAGTTTTAAGGGACTGATGACCTCAGAAGTTAAGTCCCATAGTGCTCAGAGCCATTTGAACCATTTTTTTCTAAAATCATTGGAGGAAGTGGCAACAAAAGTCTGTTGTTGTTGTCGTGTGGAACGTATGAGGCTGACGATATACCATACCACTTTCGGGTAAACATCATTCACACTGTTCCGAAGACTGCAAGAGCATACAAGCGCTTGAATTATCGCACAGTAAGGTACATAGCTCATGAATCCAAATTGCTGACAAGAGTAATATACAAAATAATGTAAAAGAAAATGTGTTAGATGACGATTAATATGACTTAAACAACGGTAAAGGCACCAGAGAGCCAATTATGACGTTACTGTTGATAACGGAATCAAAGACTGAAAGTAAGTCAAGACACGTTCACAGGATTTGTCGATCTGAAAAAAGCATACTGTAATGGCGATTGGTGCAAGATGGTCCAAATGTGAGAGAAACAAGGGTAAGATACAGAGAAAGTCGGGTGATATACAAAATTTAGAAGAGCCAATAGGGAACCAAGAAGGAAGTGCTCGGATTTAAAATGGTGTATGACAGGGATGTAGTCATTTGGCTCTGCTGTTCACTCTATACATCGAAGAAGCAATGACGGAAATGAAAGGTAGTTTGGAAATAAAATTCAAGGTGAAAGGAAATCAACGATAAGATTCGCTGACGACGTTGCTGCCCTGAGTGAAAGTGAAGAAGAATTAGAGGGTTTGCTGAATGGAATGAACAGTCTAGTAAGTGCAAAATACAGATTGAAAGTAAATCGAAGAAAGACGAAAGTAATGTCAAGTAATGAAAATGAGAACAGCAAGAAACTTAATATCAGGTCTGTTAACACCGAAGTAGATAAATTTAAGGAATTGTGATACCTGTCCAGCAAATTAACAAATGATTGTCGGTGCATGGAGACATTCAAAAGAGACTAGCACTGGCAAAAAGGGCATTCCTGCCCAAGACAAGTCTACTCGTGCAAGGCAAAGGTATATTGCCTCCTTACATAATCAATTAGCATAATTAATTGGATCGATTAAATTAATATAATTATATCATTTGAAATCGAAGGTTAGGTGGGGTTCTCTGGTTATTATTCATACTGGTTGATGCTGCACAGCTTCACGCTAACAACTGCATTACTGTATGTCATCGCGAAAATAATCTTTGGGCTGGCTAGGATAGTGAGAGAGGTTGAGGAGCTAACGAGACTTCAGGCAGGTCGAGGGCGATCTGGAAGTTTCTCAGTGGCCAAAGGGCAGAATTTTACAGTCCATCACAAGGCCTTCCTGTGGAGCGGGCGAGAAGTGTCATCTCTCATTGTGAGGGGCATGGGCGAAAGTTGAAAGGGTGCAGTGAGGATAGCCACCTAACAAGAACTGCCTGCAGTTTTTTCAGCCCCATTAGAATGCGTGTCCCATCGCCACGCAGGTGTCTGGGAGGCACTTGTGCGGACACTGCTTTAAATTCTTTGAAAAACTTTGATAACATTTTGTATGAACTGCTCGTGGTTGGCCAGCTGTTTCATGTCTAGAAAGCGTGGAAGGAAATCAGGTTGTAACGAAGCCGACCATTGAATCGAGAGTCCACGTTTGTGAAAAAAGGTTCGTTAATGTAGAGGCAGAATGCGTCAAGGGACTTTCCAGTGGGTGTCCAACATACAAACCTTGCTGGAGAGTGTACAATTTGTCTGAGACGTTGTCGGCAAAGTGTTCAGTGATCACTCTCAAACTTAGTCTGAGAACGCGCCGATTTATTTGTTCATGAGACCCAGAAAATATTAGACACAGGCTCCCAGGTAGATGCTATTTTCCTTGACTTCCGGAAGGCATTCGATACAGTTCCGCACTGTCGCCTGATAAACAAAGTAAGAGCCTACGGAATATCAGACCAGCTGTGTGGCTAGATTGAAGAATTTTTAGCAAACAGAACACAGCATGTTGTTATCAATGGAGAGACGTCTACAGACGTTAAAGTAACCTCTGGCGTGCCACAGGGGAGTGTTATGGGACCATTACTTTTCACAATATATATAAATGACCTAGTAGATAGTGTCGGAAGTTCCATGCGGCTTTTCGCGGATGATGCCGTAGTATACAGAGAAGTTGCAGCATTAGAAAATTGTAGCGAAATGCAGGAAGATCTGCAGCGGATAGGCACTTGGCAACTGACCCTTAACATAGACAAATGTAATGTATTGCGAATACATAGAAAGAAGTATCCTTTATTTTATGATTACATGATAGCAGAACAAACACTGGTAGCAGTTACTTCTGTAAAATATCTGGGAGTATGCGTGCGGAACGGTTTGAAGTGGAATGATCATACAAAATTAATTGTTGGTAAGGCGGGTACCAGGTTGAGATTCATTTGGAGAGTCCTTAGAAAATGTAGTTCATCAACAAAGGAGGTAGCTTACAAAACACTCGTTCGACCTATACTTGAGTATTGCTCATCAGTGTGGGATCCGTACCAGATCGGGTTGACGGAAGAGATAGAGAAGATCCAAAGAAGAGCGGCGCGTTTCGTCACAGGGTTATTTGGTAACCGTTATAGCGTTACGGAGATGTTTAGCAAACTCAAGTGGCGGACTCTGCAAGAGAGGCGCTCTGCATCGCGGTGTAGCTTGCTCGCCAGGTTTCGATAGGGTGCGTTTCTGGATGAGGTATCGAATATATTGCTTCCCCCTACTTATACCTCCCGAGGAGATCACGAATGTAAAATTAGAGAGATTCGAGCGCGCACGGAGGCTTTCAGACAGTCGTTCTTCCCGCGAACCATACGCGACTGGAACAGAAAAGGGAGGTAATGACAGTGGCACGTAAAGTGTCCTCCGCCACACACCGTTGGGTGGCTTGCGGAGTATAAATGTAGAAGTAGATGTAGATGTAGATTATGTCACTTTAAGGAGAATCGTTTTTCTTTCTCTGTAAGCAGAAGGACTAATATGTGCTTCTCTGCGGAGCTTTAGTCACTCTGAAGTGCTCGCTTATGACCATGCAATTGAGTCAAGTGCCTGTTCCTGGAAAGTGTGCAAGCAGATTGTTTTGACTTGTGAACGGACTCTACTTGAGTATCTTCGAATGAATGAGTTTGTAAACGCAAACACACTTCTTCTGGGCAATTAAATTCACATCTGCACATCGTACTTCGTCTCCGCAATGGCAGCAGCGTTCCACAAATCGACGTAGTAGATGTGCTCTCCTCTCAACTATTTATAGTAATACACGCACCACGGATTGAGAAATAGGGAACCATAGATAAACATGTTCAGTTCTAGTAGATTGCTCTCTGAGATCTCTGAGCTACCTGTTGTCAGTGCTAGTCGGAGTGGAGGATTTTTATTAAGAAAGAGGCTAGACAGCATCAACCATTTAACTCTTCCTATCGTGAAAACGGGTTGCGCGACTTTTTGCATAGAAGACCGTCGTAACACCTGTCTTAAATTTAGTCTGATCAGTAGAATTAACTGAATTTTGTAATTGTACCGATTATACTTTGTCATTTCCTTGATTCTTTAATAAAAATCTTGATATCCTCCTAGTAGTCTTAGTTAACTAGGATTAGTCTTTACCATAATGATCCCGAATAGTTTATTTAAAAACATTAACCAGTTAGGGTCAATTAAATAATTTGTGTCTGACTTCTGAGGATGCTCAAACAAAGCAGAACTTGTCAGACTGCAGCATATTAAAATAATGACCCACAGCAATGTTACACAAGTTTCAAAAATAGAACTTAGTTTGAGGAAGAAATTTCTGAGAATGTAAATTTGCAGCACACCATTATATGGTAGTGAAACACGAACTGTGGGAAAACTGGAAAAGAAGAGAATCAAAGCTATTGAGACGTGATGCTACAGAAGAATGTTGAAAATTAGGACTGATAAGGTAAGGAATAAGGAAGTTCTCAGGAGAATCGGGAGGAAAGGAGTACAAGAAAAACGCTGACAAGAAGAAGGGACAGGATGATAGCATATCTGTTACGATGTCACAAAACAACTTCCGTGCTACTAGAGGGAACTATGGAGGGTAAAAGCTGTAGGGTAAAACAGCTTGGAATACGCCAGCAAATAATTCAGAACGTAGGTTACAAGTGCCAGTCTGAGATGACGAGGCTGGCGCGGGACAAGAATTCGTGGCACGCCACATCAAGCCGATCAAATGACAAAACATGTATTAATTTTGACTGAAATCCATCCAGAGATTTAGGGGGAGCTTTTTACCCACAGCTTCATCCTTGTACACGCATGTCACATCTATCCATACACATTATGAAAAATCTATGTTCTATGTACGTTCCGCAGTTCGTTCTGTACTACTGTACTGATTTGAACCAAACCTTGTACACACATCACTTACTGTCTGCTGTGTGGGTGACCACCTAGATATCAAAGGAGTGGCCCAGGCCGTTGAAGAGAAGGGTAGTGCACGTCGTGCAAATACCCAGACTTTATTGATCCATTGTCTGAGAGTGAGAGTACTTAACGACTTGCAACCAACGATCCTACTTCTTGACCACTAATTGCATTCACAGCACATTTTACAGTCAATATTCTCATATAACACTGAGTATACCTGCAAAATTGCATCTTTGTATGACACATAGTTCAGGAAATGTGACGTCTTAAACACTGAGCTGCATGAAAATGAGTCTGCAGGGCAAAAGTCGCTAGAGATACCAGTGAAATATGTAAAGAACTCTGTAAAATATGACAAATGTGCATGAAATTTATGTGACACGTAAATACACGGGTGAAGACGTGGGTAAGAAGATCCTCCTAAAGCCTTGGAAAGATTTCAGCCATACGGGGTACAGATATTTCTTAATATTTGGAAAGAAATGTAGGTGTAAGAACCACCAATCTCGTATCGGGTTGGGGGATGGAAGGAGGTGAGGGCCTTGACTTATGGTCTTGGTTACGATTTCGTATGACAACAGGAGCCCTCTCGTGGTTATCCCACGCACCCTGACTGCAGGTCTGTACGTCAGTTTGGTGATTCGATCCGTTGTGCTGCCATTGATGAGCAGCATTCCAGGGGGTGATTTCCAACAGGATAATGTTCGCCCACACACCCCTGCTGTAACTCTACATCTACATCTATCTACATCTACCTCTGTCTACATCTACATGGGTACTCTGCAAATCATATTTAAGTGCCTGGCAGAGGGTTCATCGAACCACCTTCACAATTCTCTATTATTCCAATCTCATATAGCGCGCGGAATGAATGAACACCTATACTTATCCGTACGAGTTCTGATTTCCCTTATTTTATCTTGGTGATCGTTCCTCCCTATGTAGGTCGGTGTCAACAAAATATTTTCGCATTCGGAGGAGAAAGTTGGTAACAGGAATTTCGTGAGAAGATTCCGTCACAACGAAAAACGCCTTTCTTTTAAGGATGTCCAGCCCAAATCCTGTATCATTTCTGTGACACTCTCTCCCACATTTCGCGATAATACAAAATGTGCTGCCTTCCTTTGAACTTTTTCGATGTACTCCGTCAGTCATATCTGGTAAGGATCCCACACCACACAGCAGTATTCTAAATGAGGACGGACAAGAGTAGTGTAGGCAGTCTCCTTAGTAGGTCTGTTACATTTTATAGGTGTCCTGCCAATAAAACGCAGTCTTTGGTTTGACTTCCCCACAACATTTTCTAAGTGTTCCTTCAAATTTAAGTTGTTCGTGATTGTAATTCATAGGAATTTAGATTTGAGTGATTTATCGTGTAACCGAAGTTTAACGGATTCCTTTTAGCACTCATGTGGATGACCCCACACTTTTCGTTATTTAGGGTCAATTGCCATGTTTTGCACCATACAGATATCTTTTCTAAATCGTTTTGCAGTTTGTTTTGATCTTCTGATGACTTTATATGATTTTATTAGTCGATAAACGACAGCGTCATCTGCAAACAACCGAAGACGGCTGCTCAGATTGTCTCCCAAATCGTTTATATAGATAATGAACAGAAAAGGGCCTATAATGCTACCTTGGGGAACGCCAGAAATCACTTATGTTTTATTCGATGACTTTCCGTCAATTACTACGAACTGTGACCTCTCTGACAGGAAATCACAAATCCAGTCACATAACTGAGACGATATTCCATAAGCACGCAATTTCACTACGAGCCTCTTGTGTGGTACGGTATCAAAAGCCTTCCGGAAATTCAGAAATACGCAATCGATCTGAAATCCCTTGTCAATAGCACTCAACACTTCATGCGAGTAAAGAGTTAGTTGTGTTTCACAGGAACGATGTTTTCTAAACCCATGTTGACTGTGTCTCAATAGAACGTTTTCTTCGAGGTAATTCATAATGTTCGAACACAGTATATGTTCTAAAATCCTGCTACATATCGTCGTTAAAGACATGGGCCTGTAATTTAGTGGATTACTCCTACTACCTTTCTTGAATATTGGTGTGTCCTGTGCAACTTTCCTGTCTTTGGGTACGGATCTTTCGTCGAGCGAACGGCTGTATATGATTGTTAAGTGTGGAGCTAATGCATCAGCATACTCCGAAAGGAACCTAATTGGTATACAGCCTGGACCAAAAGACTTGCTTTTATTAATTGATTAAGTTGTTTCACTAAATCGAGGATATTTACTTCTACGTTACTCATGTTGGCAGCTGTTCTCGATTCGAATTCTGGAATATTTACTTCGTCTTCTTTTGTGAAGTCATTTCGGAAGGCTGTATTTAGTAACTCTGCTTTGACAGCACTGTCTTCGATAGTATCTCCATTGCTATCGTGCAGAGAAGGGATCGATTGTTTCTTGCCGCTAACATACTTCACATACGACCAGAATCTCTTTGGATCTTCTGCCAGGTTTCGAGACAAAGTTTCGTCGTGGAAACTGTTACAGGCATCTCGCATTGAAGTCCGCACTCAATTTCGAGCTTCTGTAAACCATCGCCAATCTTGGGGATTTTTCGTCTGTTTAAATTTGGCTTGTTTGTTTCGTTTGAGAGGCACCTACATGCCTTGCTCATACTGTGGCATCAAGCAGTCAGGCCTGCAAGATGAGTGGTCTGCCAAGCGAGTGGATTCATTCTTATTTATCGAGTAACATAAGCTCTAGTACTCACAATTAAGTTACAAATTATTCCCTGTTTGAATATTACGCAACGGAAACGGATAACGCACCGCTGACTATTAATAATTTACACATCTCTGACTGTTCACTACACACTTGCAATACCACATTTTCTTTCTTACCCAACGGCTTTGATCAACACGTGGCCATCGCACTGTATATGAATGGCGCTCACATTATAAATTCTGGATGTCATGACAACGTACTATTCGAAGGAAAAGGCCACCAATCTCTTTCTTTTCACTATCTTATTTATTCCGATAAATTCTATAACCTAAGCACACCATTACATTTTCTACAACAATTAACACCGCCCAGTGGGCATGGCTTTACATTGGTGATTCTCTATCTTATAGTCTCGTAATTATCTAACACTACAGTGCACTTTCTGGATGGGATGGTGGATCTTTTTCAATATCTCACACTTCGACTCTCACACCCATCGTCACGAAAATTTCCTCCAGACCGAGCGGTACAAAAAGGAACATGCATAACCCACTGCCTCTGAAACTACCTGCTACTCTCCCATGCATAGCACACATACTTAAATTACATGAAATACACCACACTGGCAACATGGAATACAACACAAGGAATAGTCACAACGTTATAATCACATCACTTTCAGTTTTCCCACATCAATTAGTATTCATCCCAGTTTCACACGACACTGCCCCACTTCGTAACTTTTCTTTCCTACTATGGACTCTGGAGGATATATGCACGTCTTCCTGTGCAATGCAAGCCAAGTGGCGTTGCTGGATAGACGGCTGACCCACCTTGCTTCACTCTCAGAGTATTATAGTTTGAATCAAGCGTCACACGGAAACATAACACGCAAAGTAGTATTAAGAACATATTCGTCACACACGCGAGTCCTCAACTGATACCATGGACGAGTACTTCTCTTTATCCTTTGTCTCACACACAGATTGAGACTCACACAGTACTCACCACGTGGAAGTACTCGTCTCTAATTTCAAGTCCTGCACACGCCATTTCTGAAATATTTCCAACTTAAAGTACACACGCCAGTAATTCAGTTTAACTTTAGCACTCGGAAGTATTTCAACTTATTGCTACACGTGGTTTCATTGTGACTGTTGGTCACTTCCGAAGATTACTACGACCCCCTTAATATTACCTGCCTGACATTCAATTCTCCCCACAAAAGTTCCTGAAATAGAGACATTATTATTCCAAACTACTCTCACGTATTCCACATGCATACCATTCTATCCACTCTTTTGTCTTTACAGAGCACACCTAATACAGGTCTTACCAACACAAGATCCAGCGCCAGAATGCTGAAAGCATGGCCGTTCTTCAGGTCATCTCGCACCTCTGCCGAAGTGGGGGAGCACCTTGCTACCGTATTGGTCAGCCACATTTCAGGCGCTCAAAGCTCCGGTATATTTCATCTCTTTGGTTCCACCAAAGGTGACCAAAGGACCGTCTCAAAGATGATCATATATTCACAATCACTATCTGCAGTTAGCAGACGACCATACATTCATTCATTTCACAGATCTCACCAAATTGGATGTAGGGATTTATTTTGTGGGAGTGCACATGCAATCAATTAAATAAATAAATTATCCTTCTTTCCTACACTGGTATCCGGCTTCGGTGTATTAAGTGAAATTGAGTTATTATTACAAAAAATATGTTGTTATGATAAGAATAACGAAGAATGTTGTACCTATTTTCAATTTCGGGCGGTACTGTACCCTTTCACGTTGTTTCTGCAACAGTGTTCTCACCCGTTTTGTGTACCAAGGAGGATCAGCTCCGTCGTTTGTTAATTTATTTGGTATAAATCTCTCAACTGCTGTCCATACTATTTCTTTGAATTCAAGCCACATCTGGTCTACACTTATATTATTAACTTGGAATGAGTGGAGATTATCTCTCAGGAAGGCGTCAAGTGAATTTTTATCTGCATGATCTACAGAGAGTACACAAGTTGCCTTGGCCTACTCGGTCATCAGACCTGTCTCCAGTCGAGTGCCTCAATAGAAGGTTGAAAAGATTGGAATAAGTACATACCGAACGCCGCCTCCTATTCAGCTAGTTTCATATAGACCTTACACTGATAGAAAAAAAATTGCAACACCAAAAGAAATTAGTGGAGAGTAATGAAATTTCTAGAATAAGTTTGTCTAGGTAACATATTTGATTAACACTGCAAGATCACAGGTTAATATAAGCACCAGATAAGCCACTGCAAATGTGAAATGCTGGTACATTAATAACAGGTGTAACCGCCAGAATGTTGAATATAAGCGTACAAACGTGCATGTAATGTGTTGTTCAGGTGCCGGATGTCAGTTTGTAGATGAAGTTCCATGACTATTGCACTTGGTCTGTCAGTAGAGGAATGGTTATTACTGTTTGTGGATGACGCTGGAGTTGTTGTCCGATGATGGCAGACATGTGATCGACTGGAGTCAGGTCTGGTGATCAAACAGGCCCAGGCAACTTGTCTACACGTTGAGTTACAGCAGCGGTGTGCGGGTGAACATTATCCTGTTGGAAAGCACCCTCTGGAATATTGCTCATTAATGGCAGCACATCGGATCGAATCACCAGATCGAGGTACAGATTTGCAGTCAGGGAGCTTGGGATAACCACGACAGTGCTCCTGATGTCATACGAAATCGTAGCCAAGACCATAAGTCCACGTGTAGATCCAGTGTGTCTAGCGCGCAAACAGATTGGTTGCCGGCCCTCAGCTGCCACCCTCCTAACCAACACATAACTGTCACTAGCACAGAGGCGGAAACAGCTTGCATCAGAAAAAACAACATGAAAGTCTACCCCTTGTTTGTTGTGCTGATTATTTATCATGTAAGAAGTATCTCCCTTTAATACAAGCGGACGCAGTGCTCCATGGTTCCCATTTCTACCGCTATGTGTCTAATTCTTTCAATTGGGCCCGATAAATTGAGATATGGGTAATCAAACCCACTAGAAAAGATAGTATTCTAATTTAAAAATGAAGCAACGGATAACGCAACATCGGTGAATGGCCATGGAACAATACGTGCGCATTAGGGACTGTAAGACTTTCTTTTTTGATACTATGAATTCAGTTAGTCCCATGAAGTGCATAATGCATACAATGGATATATATGGATTGAAAATTCATAGAATATAGTCATTATCTCAGTGGTATGGATGAAGGATACTAAAAAACTCTAAGAGAGAATTTCAATTATCATTCTGATTTATTTCGATAATATTTAAGAAAACTATTACTCTCTGTAACAAAACATACATGAAATCTATTATATTTAAGAAAACTACCACTCTCAGTGACAAAACCTTCATGAAGCACTCACTATCTCTTGCATCTCGTCATACCGGAAACATAGTCAACACTTCGTCGCCAGCTACATCTACTAATGATTAAAATGGATAAAAATGAATGTTACTGAATGGTGGTCTCTTAACACCATTTAGTTATTGTCACACCTATTTAACGGGCGGAGTAGGGATGGATATTACCTTTCACTCTCTCAAACATTACTTGTGTTACTACACATGCAGTACCATGCGGATAAGTTCATGTTGAAACCGCGTATTATGCAACCGCAATGTAACGTGAGCAAACCAGCCCAGGCTTCATGACTCCACATTATTCGTGTTATGATTAACGAAAGGCAAATCCAGTGACTACCGTTATGAATGCTGGCAACACGTGGCCAGGTTCGACAACAAAGAAACGAGTAAAATAAGCCGTTGAATCATGAAAAATTTATATTGCTTGTATCCAGAACTAAACTATGCAACAAATGAAACATTAATGAACCTATCCGCTATTGACCTAAGAACAAGAACCGTTGGTTCATGCCCTCAATCATCTCGAGCCCAAATCCGCTAGTTGAAACACATTAATCTGAAAAATTTCTACAAATAAAATATCGCTGAACGTTTCCCGGTATTAATTCACACCCGAACGTGTTTCATAATCAACGTTACCCCAAAGAACCTACATTATGGATAACTTTTCTCACCATCCATGACGAGCGCCGCACCCCTGCGTCCGTCTCGTTCAATCGGCGGCCCCGGAGTGTCCTAACATGGCGCGTTCCAGGACCAACTGCCAACCGTTCAAAAAAACTGGTGGTGGGGGTAGGACCTCAGTGAGAACCAACCTCACAAACTCTGCCCTGCTCCTCCCCACTATCTTTGGAATCACGAACTCTCTGCGAATCTGCTCACGTTGTTATGTTGGGGCTAAACTACCCTTCTGCTACCATCTTTGACTAACCCAGATTATTATATATTCCATGCATAATTACGTTTATTTATCCACATACATCACGGGATCAAAGGATGAGAGAGGAGGTGTGACACCAACAGAAGAAAAAATATACACAGAAGCATTCTTGAATCCAGAGGTTAATTAGCTAGATTTAGATTAAAGTTCAGTCTTGATCACGTTATGTCTGTTTTAATGAGTAACCGGTTTCGGTTTTTTTCTATAAAACCATCATCAGACCCATTGGCTCCTTTGGGTTGGTAGGTGGAGCTCTCCTTGCTGCTGTGCAGTCAACTGATCAGTTGACTGCACAGCAGCAAGGAGAGCTCCACCTACCAACCCAAAGGAGCCAATGGGTCTGATGATGGTTTTATAGAAAAAAACCGAAACCGGTTACTCATTAAAACAGACATAACGTGATCAAGACTGAACTTTAATCTAAATATAACAATTAATTGGTCACTGAATTCCAAAAATGTTTACCAAAATTAATTAGCTAGACTAAACATTGAAAGGACGCTCTCGGCGTAAAATGAATTATTAAACATGTAGAAATCAATCAGTTAGTTAAATGAAGCGTAAACGTGTGACGTTTCAAACAGAACTCCTCCCAGTCTTCCAGTGAGCTCTCGCTTGACACCACGGAGGTAGCAAATATCGGTGGTTTGCGGGCAGTGGAATGCACGCTGCAGTGTGTTGGCTCGGAGCTATCCTTGAAGTAGTCGATTAGTAACAGTTTGGTGTGTCACAACGGTGACCCAACTGCTGCTACAGATGCAGCACGATGCGCCAGAGCCATACACCCAACACGGTGGTCTTCGTTCTCGGTTAGTGCCACGTGACAGTCCGGGGCCTGGTCTTCTTGCGACCGTACGTTCTCTCGATCATCGCTGCCAGCAGTCATGTACAGTGACTACATTCCTGCCGAGTCTGTCTGAAATGTTCTGCGCAATCTGCCTGCGCGCTGAATTCGAAGTTTGGTAACAGAAGGTCGCACAAAGAAGTGGACAGGAAATACCGTACCATGCAAGGACGGTGACAAATTTCTAAATGTCTTCGTGACTATGACGAGACATCGGTGACGCATGACACGTTATAAACTCGTTTCACTCTCACTGGCAATCTTTCACCTTTTTACAAAGGCAACATCTATAATATTACTTCCACTAGACTTCCCCGCTGAGAACCGTTCTGCTTGGTTGATTCTCACAGTGATCTTTTCCCTGAACAAACTAAACGTTTGAGTTGTTCACATTCTTATTAAAAAAATTGTACGTTACTTTATATCAGTTAATTAATAAAGGCTTATCGATTTGCATTCAGCAACAAAATTCAACCAATCGCTTTTTGTATTTGATAAGATTTATTGTACCATTAGCTATTCTTCGAGCCACTGTAGGCTCCTCAACAGAGTGGGTATTACACGAACATTATTATTAAGCCCGTATGCCCATGTGCAGCAAGACGCTACGGTAGTATTGATTACGTATTAGAATCCATGTCAAATTCATTCCGATTATGTATCCTTCAGTCAGGTTACAAACACACGCAAAGTCTTTAGGTGCAACTGCGAGTAAAAATACGTGTCCTCTCTCTCTCTCTCTCTCTCTCTCTCTCTCTCTCTCTCTCTCTCTGTGTGTGTGTGTGTGTGTGTGTAAGCTGACTAGAATGTACATCAACGGAATGAATGTGTCATGGATATGAAAATGCTATGATGTATGATGGACATGATCTAGAAAATTACGTTCCTGTAACACTTTTATCTGAAAATGAGCTTGCAGCAGCTGGAAAACTTCACTAGGGTGCAAAATGCAAGGACGATAGCGACTTTCGCACGATATGTCACTGCCAAGTAACAAAGTTCGATGGAACTTAGAACATATATAGAAATAACTGCTACAGTACAGTACTGTATAAACGATAATACGGAAATTCGAAATGGGACGAACAGAAGTTGTGACGTTCGCTTGCTTCATTTCTTCGTTGATAGTCCTCGGTGTTGACGTACTGCATCGTTATACTGGCTGAAAATTGGGGGGGGGGGGGGGGGGAGATGGAATTTCAACACTGACTAGAGTAAATGATGTAGCCGACAGTTGCACAGTTGCGTTTCACAGTTCTTTACTTTCACAGCCCCCCTATATTACACAGTTATATGGCCAATTCCCTGTTGGTAAGGTTTAAGGGTCATTAACAGTTTTCAAGTTGCTGTTGAACATCTATGAGCAGTAAATACCTAACCACACAGTTCACAGTTCTTGCAAAATAATAAGATACGTGTGACACTATTTATGAAATTGAACAGACGCTGTCATTGTTTTAACACACAGCCTGTTTGTGTTACACTAATTCCACTAAGTTAACGCGTTGTTGTTATTGTAACTGATAAAGACTTCTCATCTGAAAATCGGCCAAAACTCGGTCCTTTATATCCTCACAATAATAGGCACTGAAACTATACATTGTTCAGAGTTTAAGTTACAGAAACTACAATTAGAACATGACGCATTCAATTAACTGAATACGTCGAAAAATTCCTTCTTTTTAACAGTTTCTTCTATCACAAAGCTTAGGCTGAGTTATTTGTTTAAATAATGAAATGAACATATATAGTTATACAAAAAATACTTTCGACAAACCTGGTAATTATTTTGGAATTAAATAAGGGCTGGCTTTGCTAATGTGTTTTCGAATATAACCAAGTAAATACTTTAAGAATCTTGGTAGTTCTTCCAAATGTTTATAGCTATTGCAGAATTTGTATTTGTTTATATGTCAACAATAGTATGTAAGTCACGAAACAGTTACTAATTTCACCCTATAACAAAAAATATTAACTAGGAATAGTAAAAATAAATTAGGAAATTGATTACATACACAAAGCTAAGCACAAAATTAGATCTGGCGCTATGTTCCTTTAGACTGATGGCCAACCTTTCTCTTTTATAGAAATGCAGATTACACTCATGCATGTTAATGATAATTCAGCACAAATGAAAATAAAACAAATTTAAAGAGGATGATGGCAAAACAAGAGAGGAAGTAAAAAGATCCCAGCTTGCGTCGTCATAAAATGACACTTTTATTGAAAGACAACAATTACACAGAAGTCACCGCGCTATATGATGGCCCCCTAGACATTACAAAATTAACGAGCTGAGTTTTAACAGGGCGTTCCATTCCTCTACCTGGTATTATCCTCCACGAGGTATTATCGCTCGGAAATACTATTTAACAAATATTGAATCATAATTTTTATACAATGTAACATCTTTTTATTTTTAATTACTAAATACAAGAAAGTGGAAAGAGAGAGGGAGGGAGAGAGAGAGAGGAAAACAGAGAGTGAGTTTCAAGCATTTGTGTCGAACGTTCAGAGGTGATAGCTCATGTCACGAGGAACAAGGAGAGCAACTTTTCTCACAGACAAAATTTTCGTTGGCGACGCTAGATGTCCTTCATGTCCCTGAGAGACGGCAGAGCATAGGCAGTATGAATCATGCGTATGCTTTATGTGTTGCCTAAAATCCAGTCGTCTGCTCCATATGAAATCGGATAGGCCAAGGAAAATTAAATTTACTAATTCAGTCTAAAATATCTTCCTCCGCTTAGGGACACTAGTTCTCAGTTTTCTTGTTGCAAACCACTCTACCGATTTACTAGGACAGGTAGTTGCAGCGCACTTGGCTAGTGTTGATAGTTTGGTGAAATCTCGTCGTTCCAGAGCCGGAAAATACTAAAAGACTGATAGTGTCACTGGGACACTGACTTTAACATCCTAGTAACAGTCATACCGTTCAATCCTTATAATAAAAAGTAATTAATTTTCCACCTGATGTTTCGTGTTTGCACCAAATTTTAATTTATTATGAATATTTTTATCTTGACGTGATTTTTAATTACAAATGAAAAACGTTATAAATATTTAAAATTGTTATCGAGTATTTGTTAATTAACATTCATTTCACAACAAACACAGAAAATAAGTAATGGTAAGAAAACTACTATTGGGAATAGAATATATTTTTAGGATTAGTCGCACTGTTTTCAGATAATGATATAGTGGCACTAATCTTCAGATCCTTTAAGTATGAGGAAAATGGAAGACGGACTAGTTCGTAATGTCCACTTGCGCGGCGCTGCGGCAGCTGGGAGGCAATTATTTAATTTAATGCACTTCTGAATCCATCAAATTATATTATCGATTATTACTTATGCAATACATTCGTAACTACGTTTAGTGCCATTGGATCATAATGATATATTTTTTTGATTGTACGTTTTCACTGTATTGGTTGTTAGACAGAAGAAAGCAGGACCAGTACATGACTACGTTGCACGTGGAATTATATAAGTTTTGACAAATTAATTAAATTACCAACATTACACCTTTTACTAGAATTTTGACTACCAGATTGAGCGCTAAACTTGATGTGGCTCAGCCCTCCGAGCAAGTTGTATTCTATGCAGGATGATATCCTTAGTCTAGAACAGTTTCTATAAAAACTAAGTACCATCAACTTGTTTGGTTTGCCTTTATAAATATTTATTTAAAACTTTAACAGAACAAGAAACAGAACAGGGCTATATTGAAGTCTTATATAACATACACAAAACCTCCACAGAGTTTGTGAATGTTTTTGTAGAAACACATGAATTTCACATTGAACTGAGGGTAAAACAAGGTGACAATATCTCCAAAACGTTTTTGAGCAGTCCTAGAAAAAGCAGCGTCTGAATTCGGTTGGAAATGAAGGAAATCCAAATTCTGTGAAAGAGATTAAATAACCTAAGGTTATCTGATGTTGTTCTGTGTGTAAATAGTATATAATAACTTGAAATATTGGCTAAGGAACCACGTTAGTCTGCTCCGAAGTTAGTCTGTAAATGAACTGTTATAAAACCAACATGGTTATGAAGGTATAGCACCGGAGGGAAATATTGTATATCTGTAGGAAGCACGCAGTTACAAAGGGTCGCAGAATGTGTTTATCTGAGTCAACGTGTAAATCTGAAAGGAGACCTAGAACCAGAAATATTACGACATATTAAATATGCTGGAAAGCATATGGAAGGTAGTCTTCAGTTTTGAAGCCTTAGATGTCGGCAGAGCTGAAGAAAACAGTTTTGGCCACTGTATACCGCCAGCTGACAAGTGCGAGAATTACCGCACAATCAGCTTAACAGTTCATGCATCGAAGCTGCTTACAAGAATAATGTACAGAAGAATGGAAAAGAAAATTGAGAATGCGCTAGGTGACGATCAGTTTGGCTTCAGGAAAAGTAAAGGGACGAGAGAGGCAATTCTGACGTTACGGCTAATAATGGAAGCAAGGCTAAAGAAAAATCAAGACATTTTCATAGGATTTGTCGACATGGAAAAAGCGTTTGACAATATAAAATGGTGCAAGCTGTTCGAGATTCTGAAAAAAGTAGGGGTAAGCTATAGGGTGAGACGGGTCATATACAATATGTACAACAACCAAGAGGGAATAATAAGAGTGGACGATCAAGAACGAAGTGCTCGTATTAAGAAGGGTGTAAGACAAGGCTGTAGCCTTTCGCCCCTACTCTTCAATCTGTACATCGAGGAAGCAATAATGGAAATAAAAGAAAGGTTCAGGAGTGGAATTAAAATACAAGGTGAAAGGATATCAATGATACGATTCGCTGATGACATTGCTATACTGAGTGAAAGTGAAGAAGAATTAAATGATATGCTGAACGGAATGAACAGTCTAATGAGTACACAGTATGGTTTGAGTGTAAATCGGAGCAAGACGAAGGTAATGAGAAGTAGTAGAAATGAGAACAGCGAGAAACTTAACATCAGGATTGATGGTCACGAAGTCAATGAAGTTAAGGAATTCCGCTACCTAGACAGTAAAATAACCAATGACGGACGAAGCAAGGAGGACATCAAAAGCAGACTCGCTATGGCAAAAAAGGCATTTCTGGCCAAGAGAAGTCTACTAATATCAAATATCGGCCTTAATTTGAGGAAGAAATTTCTGAGGATGTACGTCTGGAGTACAGCATTGTATGGTAGTGAAACATGGACTGTGAGAAAACCGGAACAGAAGAGAATCGAAGCATTAGAGATGTGGTGCTATAGACGAATGTTGAAAATTAGGTGGACTGATAAGGTAAGGAATGAGGAGGTTCTACACAGAATCGGAGAGGAAAGGAATATGTGGAAAGCACTGATAAGGAGAAGGGACAGGATGATAGGACATCTGCTAGGACATGAGGGAATGACTTCCATGGTACTAGAGGGAGCTGTAGAGGGCAAAAATTGTAGAGGAAGACAGAGATTGGAATACGACAAACAAATAATTGAGGACGTGGGTTGCAAGTGCTACTCTGAGATAAAGAGGTTAGCACAGGAAAGGACTTCGTGGCGGGCCGCATCAAACCAGTCAGTAGACTGATGACCAAAAAAAAATACCGCCAGTAATAACTTACGGTTCTGAGACATGGACATTCAATGAATTCATTTTTAGAAAACTGATAGTAGCCCACAGAGGAAAGTAAAGAGCGATGTTGGTCTATACAAAGAAAGATACAGAGAAAGGAGTTTATATAAGTTCGACAGAAATGGTCATTGACATAAAGGAAAAAGTGATACTCTCGAATGACATTGGGCTGGTTATTTCGTTCGAAGAAAAGATGGCAGGTGATCGAAACAAGTAGTAGATTGGACTTCAGTGTACCGAGAAAGACGAAAGGGAAGACCATCGGACTGGTGGAACAGAGACTTAAGAAAGACAGCCAGATTGAATTGGCAACAACTAAAGATAGGCAGAAATGAATGGATCTGCAGGCATCCTATATTACACGCCCTCTCTAAGAAGCCACATCACTAAGTGGTCAAATTGGCTGATGATGTTGATGATGATGATGGAGATGACGATGAACAATATGTTATCCAAAATGAACTTATGTTAACACACACGCACAAACAAACAAACAAACAAAATCAATTCTACTATTAAAATTAGGTCGACTATCCTTTTGTTACACATGGAAAACTAAATCAGGATAACTGAAACTGAGCTTCACCTAACTCGTTCCAAATCAAGTATACTTCAGTATAATCAGTTTTCCAGAAGTGTCACTTCTACTCTATGCAGGAAAGTGATTATGGATTTTTGAACGGGTACAGACAGACAAGCCGCGAGGCTCACTCGAATTGCTCACAGAAAGAGAATGTCTTGGATCGAGGCCCAGTCTGGTATAAAACTCGTAAGCTAATGGAAGCTACCACTGTCTACCTTCCGGCAGCGACAGAGCTGTACTTGTGATGTCGTCGGTGAACATGATCACAGAAAATTAACATGTAACTAAATTTTTGTTAGATAGTCTTATTCTCAACAGCAAGCAAATTGCACTGCATTCGCTAGGGAAAATATTAATGTACGAAGAAACCGGTAACTAATTTCTTCCAGTGCTGAAGCGGACACAGTGCAACTCCAGAGAATCATATTTTCTATAATGGTCCCGTCCATGCTTTCCTCAGAGAAATCACACGATTTTAATATATTTCGGTATTGGATGTAGATCCTAATCTCCTTCTCCTACTCCCCGCCCCCCCCCCCCCCCCCCATCGGTCTCTGCCCATCTCCTCCTTCACCATCTTTTTTGTGTCCATCGCCTTGTCCCCTCTCTCACCCTCTCCTTTGTCCCGTCTTTTTATCCATCTCTTCCTTTCCGTTTTCTATCTGTATTTCATCTCACACCTACACCCATCTCCTCCACCTCTCCCCGTCTAACCTTGAGCCTTGTTTATTGTTACTGCATATTGAGATTCTGTATGAGAACTTTTATCATAAGCCGATAAGCCATAAACACAGCTTTCCTGTTTGATAACAATGTAAAAATGTACAGCCTCTGTCCATCCAAAATCTCATTAGAGTACTGTGTAAAAATTTAAAGTACTTCGCTCAAGAACTTTTCAAGATTTTTGGTAACAACGTTTCCCCTTTATATAGTACATATTTATTAACATACTATATTTATTTTAAAAACACATATACACACATCGAAAAACGCTTTGCGTCATCCTGGTTCCCAGAACTCCTGAGGATAGACGTAGACTGTGGATACTGTATCACAGACACAGTCCCTTTGACTGTTCAGAGATGTTAGTAAACCCGCCCAAAGACGTAGACTGTGGATACTGTATCACAGACACAGTCCCTTTGACTGTTCAGAGATGTTAGTAAACCCGCCCAAAGACGTAGACTGTGGATACTGTGTCACAGACACAGTCCCTTTGACTGTTCAGAGATGTTAGTAAACCCGCCCAAAGATGTAAACAATCATGCATGAGCAGCGCCTATAAGACGGAAGGGGTCCGACAGCCGATCACTTCCAGTCATCCCACCAGGAAGGAGGTACACGTATCGTGTTTCCTGTTGTTCAACCATGCCTAGACGATCAATACCTAGGTTCGATCGCGTCCGCATTGTTACTTTGTGCCAGGAAGGGCTCTCAACAAGGGCAGTGTCTAGGCGCATCGGAGTGAACCAAAGCGATGTTGTTCGGACATGGAGGAGATACAGAGAGACAGGAACTGTCGATGACATGCTACAGTAGTAACCCAAGGGTTACTACTGTAGTGGATGACCGCTACCCACGGATTGTGGCTCAGAGGAACCCTGACTGCAACGCCACCATATTGAGTAGTGTTTTTCGTGCAGCTGCAGGACGTCGTGTTACGACTCAATCTATGCGTAATAGCTAGCAGGATGCACAACTTCACTCACGACGGCCGGCCAGGGTCGCCGAGCAGTTCTAGGCGCTACAGTCTGGAACCGCGCGACCGCTACGGTCGTAGGTTCGAATCCTGCTGTAACATCCACGAGATAAATTTTAGCTAGAGTGCGACGAGAGGAAATTATGCCTCTAACAGTTATAAACATTATCTATCCGACACATGGAAAGACAGTGAAATAAAACGATGATAAATATTAATTATTTATATAATATTTTATGGTGTAATTGGACACATCGATCTGTATCATGCAAAGACAATGATAATTGTAAATTCCTTTTGTGATCTGCGTTTGTCTTCCTTTGTTTTTACTTTTTGTTGGTTGGTTTTTGTAGGTTGCGGACGTAAGACGCATATCAATCTGAAGTTAAGAAACTGTAATTATTTGTTAATTATTACTTGAGAATAGAGTTTATTATTATTATAAATATGAGTGAATAATTATTCGTAACTTTCATTCCTCTCACAGTAATCATTATCTGTGTTAATTATTTCTTTCCGTTGCAAGCCATTGATGATACCGATTTATATCGTCTTTTTATATGTGTTTCTTACCAAAGTATCAGAGGTTTGCTTGATGAAAATTAGTCTAAATAGTGCACAATATGAAAGTAAAGTTTAATAAGCATTTCAAATACTTATCCTGTTAAAACGAAATTTGCTCTAACAATAGAAAGTCTCTATCAATTGTCTGCCGCCATCTTAACAATTATCTCAGCGGCAAATTCAAATTACGCAACTCTGCAGTCATAAATCCCGAGGGTAATAAAAATGTGTAAAAATAAATGTGCACCGGTGGTCCCGAACTCATTTCAATGAAAATAATTCGAATCAGATTGGTCCTTTAAAACAGTGCTCATAGCACGATCCATATAACAAACTTGTCTTCCTGATGTATGGAACCGAAATTAATCGCGCACAAGTTGCGAAGAATATTGTTTCAGATAACATACGTCAGTGTTGTGCCCGGCTGATATTCGGTGGTTTTAATGATCATTTTGCTGAAGATAACTGTTTCCATCATAATCAATAGTTGCATAGAATCTGTTGTATGAACTGTGATTTAGTGACACTTACACAACTTAGAGATAACACTTTAACACAACGTTAACTTGGAGTTCTTTAGCTACTTGACCAAATCTTTAGCCGGGAGAAAAAATTATTTAGTAATTACTCACTGTAATGAAATAAGATTATCATTTCCATTTACAAATTAGTTAAATATCAAACCACTGAATAACACAGCGAACTGTACACTGGCGTCCAACGTGGGGCATGCATGTGTGTGATGTCTTTAGTTAGTTGACTGGCGACTCCATAGTGTCCTGTGCACTACGACCAGATAATGGGTATACTTGGAAGGAGAGACAGTATTGGTCGTATATTTTTGTTTATTATCGCAAAATCGATTTTCGGTCACTTAGTGACCATCTTCAGTGCTGTAATATATAACTTAAATTAGTAAGCACTGGTGTCAATAAGCTTACGGCGATCACATAGACTCTATGTGATCGCATAGAGTCTATGTGATCGTTGTAAGCTTATTGACACCAGTGCTTACTAATTTAAGTAATATATTACAGCACTGAAGATGGTCACTAAGTGACCGAAAATCGATTTTGCGATAATAAACAAAAATATACGACCAATGCTGTCTCTCCTTCCAAGTCTTTAGTTAGGTTTAAGTAGTTCTAAGTTCTAGGGGACTGATGACCTCAGAAGATAAGTCCCATAGTGCTCAGACCCATTTGAACCATTCACTCACGACGTCCATGACGAGGTCCATTTTTGCAACCACTACTCCATGGAGCGTGATACAGATAGGCCAACAACATGCCGAATGGACCACTCAGGATTGGCATCACTTTCTCTCCACCGATGAGTGTCGCATATGTCTTCAACCAGACAATCGTCAGAGACGTGTTTGGTGGCAACCCGGTCAGGCTGAACGCCTTAGGCACACTGTACAGCGAGTGCAGTAAGGTGGAGGTTCCTTCCTGTTTTGGGATGGCATTATGTGAGGCCGATATACGCCGCTGGCGGTCATGGATACGTAAATGCCTTCCTCCGACCGATATTGCAACCATATCGGCAGCATATTGGCGAGGCTTTCGTCCTCGTGGACGACAATTCGCACCCCCATAGTGCACATGTTGCGAATGACTTCCTTCAGGATAACGACGTCGCTCGACTAGAGTGGCTAGCATGGTCTCCAGACATGAACCCTATCGAACATGCCTGGGATAGAATGAAAAGGGCTGTTTATAGATGACGTGACCCACCAACTACTCTGTGGGATCTACGGATCGCCGTTGAGGAGTGGAACAATCTGGACCAACAGTGCCTTGATGAACTTGTGGATAGCATACCACGCCGAATACAGGTATGCATCATTGTAAGAGGACGTGCTACTGGGTATTAAAGGTACCGGTGTGTACAGAAATCTCGACCACCACCTCTGCAGGTCTCGTTGTATGGCGGTATAACATGCAGTGTGTGGTTTCCATGAGCAATAAAAAGGGCGGAAATGATGTTTATGTTGATCTCTATTCCAATTTTCTGTACAGGTTCCGGTACTATCGGAACCGAGGTGTTGAAAAACTTTTTTTGATGTGTATATAAAAACATGCTCGTTTTCGAATGCGACGTTGCGTTAAAATTTCAAAACAATAGGTGAAGAGCATACGGAGATACACGATTTTGAATAAACGAAAATTTACATTTTTATTTATATAAAACATGAGAGGCGATAAAAAGTTTTTATCTTAGGGCATTGCTGCAGCGTATAGGCAATATAGCGCTATCCAGATGCTGGTATATAAGCACCCACATTTAGGTAAGGGCTTAGTGTGGCATTCGTGTTTTATAAAGAATCTACATGGGGCCGCATGTCTGTCGAAAACCATCGTTGCGCCATGGGGTACTGCTTTTTCATGGTAGCGCGTCGCCATATCAGCAAAAGTCGAAACGCAGATGTTGCGCCAATCCAAGTGGGAGGCGTACGAGCACCCAGCCTATAGTCCTGATCACTTCCCACAAGATTATTACGCTTTCAGTCCATTAAAAAAGGCCTTAAAAGGACGACGATTACCGTCGGACGAGGCTGTACAAAATGTCACGGTGTTTTAGCAAATGGGTATCTTGAAATTGGTGCGTCGGTGGGATCATCGCCCCAGGGTTCATTGCGATTTTACCTGACTGACAAGGCGATTCTGGGATATATGGGCTTGGAATGGATACATTTTGGTCGCCTCTTATATCATATACTATTGAGAAATCACCTGACTATCTGCGCTGGACAATAATTTTAAATGCAAAATCCTTTCAAAAGCAGCGTATTTTACAAAATATTAAATGTAATTTTTTTCATTAATAAAAGGCATGCATACTCTATTTTGCTATATAAATACCGAGTCTTTGAAGGAAATAGTACTTGACATCAAATTATACTGAAGTAACTACACTCATGATCATAAATTAAGGATAATGCTGATACATGGTGAAACAACGCTCTCCTGGGCGATTTGCGTGTTTAAATAACCTCGGGGTATGACCATGCGCTGCATTTGACCTGCGGTCGTCGCACAGTGGTGGTGGCAGCAGTCCACATACGCAGAGGTGTATTGGTGCATGTCAGAGTACGGTGCAGTGAGTAAGTGTGCAAACGTTTTCAGACGTGCTAATGGTGACTATGTGTTCAAAATGGCTCAAACAAGACATATTAATGACGTTATGAGGGATAGAATACTTGGGCGACTGGAGGCTGGTAAAACGCAGACGGCCACGGAGTACTACAGGTAGCCTTCCTCGGGATCTTACCGCAGCCACTGGAACAGTTGTCTCCAGACACACAGTCTGCAGACGACTGAACAGACATGGTTTATTCCCCCGGAGACCTGCAAGGTACATTCCACTGACCCCTGGTCACAGGAGAGCCCGTAAAGCCTGGTGTCAAGAACCCAGTACATGGTCATTGGGACAGTGGTCCCAGGTTATGTTCACGGACGAGTCCAGGTATAGTCTGAACAGTTATCTCGCCGGGTTTTCATTTGGCGTGAACCACGAACCTGATACCAATCCCTTAATTTTCTTGAAAGGGACCTGTATGAAGGTCATGGTTTGATGGTGTGCGGTGGGATTATGATTGGTGCACGTACACCCCTGCAGGTCCTTGACAGAGGAACTGTTACAGGTCAGGTGTATCGGGACGTCATTATGCACCAATATGTCCGCCTTTTCAGTGGTGCAGTGGGTCCCACCTTCCTCCTGATGGATGATAACGTACGGCCCCACCGAGCTGCCATCGTGGAGGAGTACCTTGAAACAGAAGATATCAGACGAATGGAGTGGCTTGCCTGTTCTCCAGACCTAAACCCCATCGAGCACGTCTGGGATGCTCTCAGTCGACGTATCGCTACACGTCTTCAAACCCCTAGGACACTTCAGGAGCTCCGACAGGCACTGGTGCAAGAATGGAAAGCTATACCCCAGCAGCTGCTCGACCACCTGATCCAGAGTATGCCAACCCGTTGTGCGGCGTGTGTACGTGTGCATGGTGCTCATATCCCATATTGATGTCGGGGTACATGCGCAGGAAATAGTGGCGTTTTGTAGCACATGTGTTTCGCAACGTCTTCTCAACTTATCTCCAATACCGTGGACTTACAGATCTGTGTCGTGTATGTTCCCTAAGTGCCTATGCTATTAGCGCCAGTTGCTTGTAGTGCCACGTTGTGTGGCCCCACATTCTGCAATTATCCTTAATTTATGAGCATCAGTGTACTATATGCACGAAGAGCTGGCGGACATAATAACTAATAGTACCAAACAGTCTGAAAGTATCTTCGGCAATAATTCAGCCGGAGAAGCCACAAAAAATGGCAGGCCTCCCGGGCTATGCCCCTAACAGTTGAAAGATTTGCGTCATTGTGGCGCAGCGCTGGAAAAGTCATCTTGCTTTGTACTTTTAGCTGTATTTTTACGTCCTGGAGAAGATTGCAAGTCTAAAGACGTCACGCTTTTGCGTCAATACACAGTATTACAGCGTGGTAATTACGTTCCGCCTTAGTCAGCTTTTTGGGGCAGCTAAAGTTCAGCGTTTCTTACTATACACCTCCCATTACAAATGAGACGGATCTAGCGCTCTTACAATTATTTCTGTGACTAATGCTATATTAAAAGTAACAGAATGAACTTACAAAACTGCGCAAAAAAACATGCTGCGCTTTTTAATGTGAGTCCGTGATGGGTCATCAACCGGCAGTTCTTGCTAAAACTAAAAGAAAGAAAGACATTCTTTGGTCGTCCTGTCAGGAACTAATTTATTTCATTTGTATTGTTGACTTAATGTAAACAATTGTATAGACACTTTTCGAGTTAAGCGTTAACGTTTTTTTCTTGGTTTGTTCATTTACTCCGTGTTGGTGCCTCAGTCTAAATGAATAACATCTGTTCCAATATTTTTTACAAATATTATAACTTCTGATGATGGTCTTGTAAGCCAAAGCCCGGTTAACTGCATAAGATAATCCTGAAGAAGATACACAATATTGTGCTTTTCATTTGCAATTATTTTGCTCTGTCATGACGTGATGGAACAATCAGTTGACTCCAATGTCGATTCTGTAAATCAGGGTTTGGCTGCCGAAATTAAAATCCTCACAATCGGTTTTCGCTCCCTCTGATGAGCATGTCTGGACGTTCCATGAAAAGAAGAAAACTTTGACTGACTGAGAAATTATTCATTTAGGAATGAAAACACTCACGACACGTGTTATTATTTACAACATCATAGAATATTACAGTAGTATTGAGTGTGTTTTCATTCATAATGTATAAAATGCTGTACCTAGAATGGACGAAACAGTCAGTATTAATGCAATTGTTAATTTCGTTTATTCGGATTAATATTTAGTGATAAGACAGTAGCTGCTTCGGTGCACAGGAACAGATATATACACCGAAGCGTCAAAGAAACTGCTATAAGCATGCATATTCAATTACATAGATATATAAACAGGCAGAATACGGCACTGCGGTCGACAACGCCTGTATAGGACAACTAGTGTCTGGAGCAGTGTTAGATCGATTACTGTTGCTACAATGGCAGGTTATCAATATTTAAGTGAGTTTGTTGTGTTATAGTCGGCGTACGAGCGACGGGACACAGTATCTCCGAGGTACGAATAAAGTGGGGTTTTCCCGAACGATTATTTCACGAGTGTACCGTGAATATCAGGGACCCAGTGAAACATAAAACCTCCGACAAGGTTGCGGCCAGAAAAAGATCCTGCACGAACGGGACCAACGACGACTGAAGGGAATCGTCAACATAACAGAAGTGCAACCTTTCCGCAAATTGCTGCAGATTTCAATGCTCGGTCATCAGCAAGTGTCAGTGTGTGAATCATTCAACGAAACATCATCGATATGCGCTTTCGGAGCCGAAGGTCCACTCGTGTACCTTTGATGACTACACGACACAAAGCTTTACGCCTCGGCTGGGCCCGTCAACACCGACATTGGACTGTTGATGACTGGAAACATGTTGTCTGGTCGGGCGAGACTCGTTTCAAATTGTATCGAGCGGATGGACGTGTACGGGTTTGGCGAAAACCTCATGAATCCATGGATCCTGCATGTCAGCAGGAGACTGTTCAAGCTGGTGGAGGCTCTGGCGTGTGCAGTTGGAGTGATATGGGACCCTGATACCTCTAGATACTACTCTGACAGGTGACACGTACGTAAGCATCCTGTCTGGTCACCTGCATCCATTTATGTCCATTGTGCATACCGACGGCCTTGGGCAACCGCTGCAGGACAATGCGACACCCCACACGTACGGAACTGGTACAGAGTGGCTCCAGGAAAACTCTTTTGAGTTTAAACACTTCCGCTGGCCACCAAGCTCTCCAGACATGAACATTATTGAGCATATATGGAATGCCATGCAACGTGCTGTTCGGAAGAGATCACACCCTCGTACTCTTCAGGATTCATGGTGTCAATTCCCTCCAGCACTACTGCAGACGTTAATCGAATCCTTGCCACGTCGAGTTGCGGCACTTCTGCGTGCTCGCGGGGGCCCTGCACGATGTTAGGCAGGTGCACCAGTCCCTTTGGCTCTTCGGTGCATATTTACTCAATCGGAAGTTTTCGAGCCGCTTAAATTCTCCAAAATATTAATGTATAATAACGTTCTCTAGTGATCACTTGACCCTTTTTAGTACAAAGTGCTTTGTTTTGGCAGTTGTAATAATCCAGAATGAAATTTTCACTCTGCAGAGGAGTGTGCGCTGATATGAGACTTCCTAGCAGATTACAGCTATGTGCCGGACCGAGATGCGAACTCGGGACCTTTGCCTTGCTGGGCTAGTGCTCTACCATCTGAGCAGGACTTACGACCGGTCCTCACAGCTTTAGTTCTGCCAGTATTGCGTCTCCTACCTTCCAAAGTTCACAGAAGCTCTCCTGCAGACCTTGCAGAACTAGCACTCCTGGAAGAAAGGATATTGCGGAGGCATAGCTTAGCCACAGCCTGGTGGATATTTCCAGAATGAAATTTTCACTCTGCTGCGGAGTGTTAGCTGATATTAAATTTCCTTTTATAGCTCAGTTGGCAGAGCACTTGTCCGCGAAAGGCAAAGATCCCGAGTTCGAGTCTCGGTCCGACACACAGTTTTAATCTGACAGGAAGTTTCATATCAGCGCACACTCCGCTGCAGAGTGAAAATTTCGTTCTATAAACATCCCCTAAGCTGTGGCTAAAATATGTTTCCGCAATATCCTTTCTTCCAGGAGCGCTAGTGCAGCAAGGAGAGCTCCTGTGAAGTTTGGAAGGTAGGAGACGAGGTACTGGCGGAATTAAAGCTGTGAGGGAGGGTCGTGACTCGTGCTTGGGGAGCTCAGTTGGTAGAGCACTTGCCTGCGAAAGGCAAAGGTCCTGAGTTCGAGTCTAGGTCCGGCACACAGTTTTAATCTGGCAAGAAGCTTCAGCTGTAATAATCTCAGAGCAGCCCTTGCACGCTACGCCTTCAATCATTTGTTGGATATATTCCTATTTCTGCATTACTTTATAGGCTCTACACCTTCCCGTAGATCATGGAAATTATTCCCTGATGCCTTAACACTTATTCTATTACAATGTCCGTTTCTCTTATCAGAATTCTCCATATGGTGCTTTCCGCATCGATTATGCGGTAGATCTCATCGTTTCTTACCTGATCAGTCCACCTAATGTTCAACACTCATCTGTAGTACCTCACTTAGAACGCTGCTATTCCTTTCCGGTTTTCCTGGGGACCATGATTCTTTTCCAAACAAGTTGTGTTTCAAACGTAAGTTCTTAGAAATTTCTTCATCAAATTAAACTTAATGCTTGATACTAGCAGACGTATTTTGGCCAAGAAGGACTAGTTTGCTTTTTATGTACATATTGCTTCTTCCCAGATGGTTTATTTTTCTTCCAACGTTGCTGAATTTCTTCACTTCATCTATTTCGCGGTTGACAAATTTGATGTTAAGTTTTTCCCTTATTCATTTCTGAAACTACTAGTTACTTTCGTCTCTCTTCAGTTTACTCCCAATCTAAATTTTTCTAGGTTAGACCACCTACTCCATCCAACCTATCGTGTAATTATTCATTTTCAGTGAGAATAGTAATATTATCAGGAAATTTTATTGTTGACTTCCTATCATCATAATTTTTTTTTTCACTGCTGAACATTTCTTTCATTTCCACCATTGCTTCTTCGACGTACTGCATCTTACACTGTTTGTAATTTGAGCACTTCGCCCGTGGCCTTTACTTACAGCTTACATCCGTTTCTTCCGGGAATTTTTAACATCTTGCACCAATTTACGCTGTCGATCGCTTTTTGTAGGTCGGCTACGAATGCGTCTCGATTTTTCTTAAGTTTTGCTTAAACTGTCAAGCGAAACGTAGAACTGCCTTTCTGGTGTCTTTGATTTGCTAAATTGATCGTCATCTACTAAAACCTCAATTTTCTTCTCTACATTAAGCGTGTTAGTGACTTCGATACAAGAGTTGTTAAGCTAATTGGTATGATAGTCTTTGCTGCATTTGCTATCTGGTGTATATAGTGGATGATATTTTTCCGAAAGTACGGTGGTATACCTCCAATCTCATTTATTCTACACGACAATCTGAATAATCGTTTAGTTGTCCGCCCCGATATCTGAATGGTCAGCGTGAAGGACTGCCGTCCTAAAAGGCCCGGGTTCGATTCCCGGCGGGTTTGGGGATTTTCGCCGCTTAGGGACTGGGTGTTGTGTTGTCTTCATCATCATTTCATGCTCATCCGGCGAGCAGGTCGGCCAATGTGGCGTCGAATGTAGTAAGACCTGCACCAAGGCGGCCGGACCTACCCTGTAAGGTGCCTCCCGGCCAATAACGCCAAACGCTCATTTCCATTTCCACCATTTAGTTACCACTTCCTCCAACGATTTAAGAAATTCGGAAGAAGTTTTGTCTGTCCCCTGCGTTATTTGATTTTAAGTCTTCAAAAGATCTGTTTAATGACTAGTGCTGGCTTAGCCATGACTTGGCGTGGATAAAACTGTTAAACGTCTCTTCTGTCTCTCTGATGTCATACGGAATAATATTCTGGGGCAACTCAGCGCTTAGGCAAAAGGTATTCACTGCTCAAAAGAAAGTAATTAGAATAATGTGTGGGGTTCATAGTCGCACATCTTGTAGGCATCTGTTTAAAACTTCTTACAACTGCTTCACAGTACATTTACTCGATAATGAATTTTTTTCTCAACAACATGGACCAGTTTAAAATCAACAGCGACATTCATGATTACAATACCAGAAAAAAGAAAGACCTACACTGTCCTTTACTTAACCTATCTTTGTGTAAAATATGCTGCTATAAAACTTTTTGATAAATTACCTGATGAAATAAAATGTCTGACAGACAGCAGTAATAGTTTCAAACACAAATTGAAATCATACCTCCTTGGCAACTACTTCTATACAATAGGTGAATTCTTGAATATGAATAAGTAAATCTGAAGATATAATATATGGATTTTGTGCTATTTAAGGGAATGGGATAGATAATAGAAATATTTAGGTATAACACTATAATGTAAACAAAAGAGGAAAGAAAAAAAAACATGTTTCCTGTGCGCATTTCTTGTGCATTTGACACGTTCCACATCGTAACGGTTTTTCGTGCTGTTGATCAATGGAAAACGTAATTAACTAACTAACTCTGGAACAATTTCCTCCTCCTGCTTCCCCTCTCGTCCGCCTGGTTACGCTTAAGAGCTCATTGACGTCCACGATGAAATCGGAGTGTATTCATTAAGAAATTACGAAGCTATTAATACATCACTCTATCGTGATAAAATCGGAACAGCTGATTTCTACAGGTCTTCTTCTTTTTCTTCTTCTTCTTCCTTAGCGTTGGTCCCGCATGTTGGTGGGGTCCGCTCTTTTGGCTCCCTAGTCACTTTATCCGCCCTTCTGTGCATGCCTGAAGTGCTAAGAACGAGCAGTATGTCACGTCGTCACAACCGATGTCGTCCTACAATCCGTTTACAATTTACTCTCAAAGTAACATCAACTTTTGCCACTGTTGTTGCGTCTGCCCTAGAACGTTCATATGCCGTTGTAGACGGCTGTCTCTCACGCTGTCTGCTATTGGTGCTACCTCATATCACTTACTGACTTCATGATCGTAAAGTGTTAATTCAGATGTCCACCTGAGCATCTTTGTTTCCATGAAGCCAAGTCGTTGTTCCACTTCTTTTGTTGAAGGCCAGCACTCAGCACCATGCAGCACAGTTGGAGAGATTACATTTCGTTTACTTTCGGATCGAACCCGTCTGGAATCTTCCAGTCACAGGGTTCACCAGTCACAGAACGCCGTTTGAGCCACATGCTGCCTGCAATTTCTGCACTGAGATTTCTGTCAGCAGCAATTGTCAAGCCTCAGTGCTTTAAGTCCTTGTCGTTGGGAAGTTAACATCATTAATTCTGATCGTATCCGAGCCACAGTTCTGTACCATGCTTGAGGGTGCACAACAAATACTGCGAGTGGCCGCCTCCACAGAGTGTTAACCTCTCTCATGGCGTTTCTCAGTTCTGAGCAGCAGACTGCAAGCAGCGCACACAAATTCTGAAATTCTGACCACTTTCTGCTTCCGTGCCACATGCGTCTGCACATCGTACCCTTCCGCCGATAGTATTGCCAGCCGCTACAGGGAGCGCTGTCAATCTTCGAATACATGCTTCCACCTTTTATTGACGGAGATGGATTTCCTTCCCCTGAGAGGCTCAAAACACGACATGCCACGCCGCCATGGACATTCAAATAGTTCTGACGTTCCGGTGAGAGTATAGAACAGTGCCTCGAGTCACCTTAGTAGAGCTCATGCAGGGTAGCATTCCGACATAGCAGTTGCTGTTTACAGAGTAATAGGACAACCACTGTAACGTTCGGTCATAGTGGTAATATCATAGAGTCCCAAGAGACAGCAAAGTTATACACTGCTGGCCATTAAAACTGATACACCAAGAAGAAATGCAGACGATAAACGGGTATTCATTGGACAAATATATTATACTAGAACTGACATGTGATTACATTTTGACCCTGTTTGGGTGCATAGATCCTGAGAAATCAGCAACCAGAACAACCACCTCTGGCCGTAATAAAGGCCTTGATACGCCTGGGAATTGAGTCAAACAGAGCTTGGATGGCATGTACAGGTACAGCTGCCCATGCAGCTTCAACACGATACCACCGTTCATCAAGAGTAGAGACTGGAGTATTGTGACGAGCCAGTTGCTCTGCCATCATTGACCAGACGTTCTCAGTTGGTGAGAGATCTGGAGAATGTGCTGGCCAGGGCAGCAGTCGATCATTTTCTGTATCCAGAAAGGCCCGTACAGGACCTGCAACATGAGGTCGTGCATTATTCTCCTGAAATGTAGGGTTTCGCAAGGATCGAATGAAGGGTACAGCCACTGGTCGTAACACACCTTTTTTTAAAAAAAAAAAAAAAAAAAAGGAGGAGGGACCAAATAGTGTCACCATTATTCCTTATTGTTCGTCGTGTAATGTTGTCGGCGGCAAGTGCTGCGTCGATACGGTGAGTCACGTCGGAGCTGTGCTGTGCGCACGGGTTGGCTGCCCTCATGAGCAATCGCGGCTTTGCGGCGGGGCCCAGGTACGTTCCCTGCGTTGTCAGCCCGTTGTCGGTTGCGTGGGTGGAAGAGCGCCCATGTGCTCTCGCTTCCGCGGTGTCTCCACGACTGTCCTGTTTTCGCTTCTCCTTCATCTCTCAGCTCAACTACTCTTCGAAATATGCTTCGTTTCGTCGTTGTCATTGGGGGACAAAATTTTCACCAATTGCGAGATAGTCGCGTATACGAACAGTGGTCCAATACTGTCAAACGTTTTTTATTCCAGTCTTCGATCACAAAAACAATTCTTTTGACGATGACCGGTTTCAGTCCGTAATGACCATCATCAGATCTTTTCTACAGCATGTGCTAAAGTGATAAGGAAATAGTGGCATCGTCAAAACATATAAATCTAGTCTACTCAGTGTGACGATGCTGTGCTGACTAGATTTATATGTTCTGACGATGCCTGTATGGCCTTATCACTTTAGGACATGGTGTAGAAAAGATCTGAGGATGGTCATTACGGACTGAAACCGGTCATCGTCAAATGAACTGATTTTGTGATTGAAGACTGGAATAAGAAACATTTGATGAAATTTTCAATGTAGCCCAATGACAGATCGCCGTTTCATCGCCACGCCTCTCCGTGCAGGGAGGAATTTTCTTTGTGGCGTGGGCTGGCGTGTGCCTCGTGAATTGGCATCTTTCTCACGATTATCCATTCTTGTTTTCCTGCATTCCGAGCTGTTGGGAGAGCAGCTGCACAACACTTCTTTATAACCGCTCTCTCTGCGTGAGCCCTGGACAGACTCATGTTTGGGCTCCGTTTCAAAATCTGCTTGCGTCCGTCGTTTGCAAGGAATGTCCTCACCGCCGAGAAAAAACATCTTCTTAAGAATGCTGTCTTCTTTCACACGCCTCCCTGCGCCAATTCCCCGCTCTTTTTGTACGCTGCTCCCTGTGCCCTTGGGATGCTGGAACTGTCGGCACATCATTGCTTTCTAAGGCAGGTAAAATGACTGCCACCAGGCCAGATGCTTTCGCGCATACTTTCTTGGCGTTCCATCCTAATGGCGGCAGGTGTCCATGAGCTCTCGGCACGCTTCTCGTTGCCAGATGGGCCCTTCGCATCGTGCCCTCCTTGAAGTAGGCGAGGACGTTTGCCCTGGCTTCCCGCTGTGTGACTGCAGCCTGGGGCTCGCCCCAGGGTGTCCGGCTCGGCCACACGTTAAGAAAGTGGCCGCGGTCGGACGTATTACAGTATACCACAGCTGACTTTACAGAAAATGAAGTGTATGCCTAAAACAAAACTCCTTAAAACTTACAAAATGCAATTTGAAGCGTTAAGACCAGTATCTGCGCAAATACGGCTCAACAAAGCAGAATATGTGACATACCGAGTACTGTAACAGAACATGCCAAACATTACAAAAAACCAAAAATAGAAAATATACAATCTTAAGTACCAACGAATAAAGTTTGTCTAGTTTTATCATCCACTTTCTATCTTTTTTCAATTTATATTTTTATTTTTTGTATAAATACATAAAAATAAAAATATACTCGTTTTTAATACACAGGTGCCTGAAAAGGGCATTATTCAGTGCCGAAACTCGTTGTCTAAATAAAGTAACTTTTCAAAACATAGGGTTGTTTGACGATTTTCCTCAGTAAAAATTTCTGTTCTAATGTTTCTCTGTCAAATAAATGTTTAAGTTGATAGTCATAGCACGCAATCTACCACCTGTAAAGATCTATAGCAGTAAAACACCTTTTTCTGATATCGTGGATGTTTGGGCTGAATTAATAGACGCATTCACTTATCGCACTCCTAACGCCATTTAGATCTTTGATAAAAGGCCGTGTTTCCTCTATGTTGAGTCGTAGGGCTACTTCTGCAAGGTGGTCGTTCCAGGCTTGGATTTATCATTCCAAGTTTTATCTCCGTTCGCCATTCATTTAAAACAACAGACCCACCTAAAATTGATATTTGATCGGTCTAGTAAAATAGATTCAGGCCTATTACGAAGACTCGACGGCGAATGTCGGTTGCCGAAAATCGATTTTCATCTCCCGCAAGTTGCGAGGCATGCAAACGGTGGGAGCGATGCGGTAGTGTGGAGGTCACACGACAGCCGCGACCGGCAGGCGCGAGGCGAACGCCCGCAGCCCGGAAAGGAGGCACCAGGATTCGCCGCCGCCGCCGCTCCGCCTCCACAACGCCCCCGCGCCGAACTCGCTTTGCGCAGACACCGCTCCCTGAGCGCTCCCACCCCTAAAGCTGCGTCTCATTCCGAGGACCGCGGACCGCTAGCTTCCAGCTCCAGAAAGATGCTCAACGTGGTATCCCGTTGGCCTATGCAGCAGATCCCCCACTAGAAGACTCAACGGTGCCTCTCGAGGCTGACTCGTAGGCTGGAGGCCGTTCAACTCCGACGACGCCCAAACTGTTTCCTTTAAACTGCTGCCTATGCAATATAAAACATCCTGCGAGTACCGCCACGAATCACGTTAGTGTTTACGATTCTTTGGTATGTATTTTTGTGGAATTGTAGACCTTTAGTCGTACCTCTTTTTCCAATCTTATATGTCTGGCTATAGCATGGGTCCCTCTTTGAATAAATTATGCAGTTCAGAATTGTGTTCAAAGTCCTGGGGACTCAATAGTTTGG
This sequence comes from Schistocerca serialis cubense, assembly GCF_023864345.2. Taxonomy (NCBI): domain Eukaryota; kingdom Metazoa; phylum Arthropoda; class Insecta; order Orthoptera; family Acrididae; genus Schistocerca; species Schistocerca serialis. The sequence goes on from NC_064646.1 coordinate 143,233,580, forward strand.
TAGTATAAACGTACAGCTCCAGGGTGGAGGAATGGGATAAGAAATCACTAACTATGATTAATGAACTTTACAGTACACACAGTTGTCAAATAAATTACCCTTGCTTACTTTTGTCATCCCAACAACGAATTAATATGCTGCTCTTGTAACTTTTTTAGTTTCCATTACACTGGCTCCCGTTTTCCGCATTTTCGACTAATGGCAGTCTGGTCTCACTGAAAGAGGGACTGAAACTTCTTCCTTTTGTTCTTGCTTAACGGTGATTCTGAGTTGAACTATGTGTTAGTCGTCGTAGTCTCCGCGGAAAGGAAGACAAACTGTGAACATAGGCACTGTTAGCATTATCTATGGCGTACGGTATCTTAGATCTAATTATTCATTAACACTCATTTTAATATTTGTAGAATATTACCAGTTTAATTTCTACCTATAACGGAGGCGCAACAGGAAGACTACATTGCAGTATCTGCCACACTGATGCGGTCTCCTTTGTTAGATGCGGTGGTCCAAACGGCCTATCCGACTGCGAAAACATCCATGACGCAAAACCTAACTCGTAACTTTCTCACATGACATCCTGAAAACGTTCTATGCAACAGGGTGAATACAGTTTTCTTACTTGGTTTGTAAATAAAACTACCTTTCCTGCTGCTAGTTACTTTATTTGTCCCATACGCGTTTCATCTTCTCCTAAGCCATCATCAGTGGGATCTATTTCTTGGCTTTCAAAACTACTTCAATCCAGCACTGCATGAATGCTTATTAACGGAAAGACACAGTCAGCACGGATTTAGAAAATATCGTTCTTGTGAAACACAACTAGCTCTTTACTCGCATCAATTGTTGAGTGCTATGGACAAGGGATCTATAATTGATTCTGTATTTCTTGATTTCCAGAAGGCTTTTGACACTGTACCACATAAGCGGCTCGTAGTGAAATTGCGTGCTTATGGAACATCGTTTCAGTTATGTGACTGGATTCGTGATTTCCTGTCAGAGAGGTCACAATTCTTAGTAACTGACGGAAAGTCATGGAGTAAAACACATGTGATTTCTGGCGTTCCCCAAGGTAGTGTTATAGGCCCTTTTCTGTTCCTTATTTATATAAACGATTTGAGACACAATCACGGCCCCTCCGGCCGGAAGTTGAGTCCTCCCTCGGGCATGGGTGTTTGTGTTATTCTTAGCATAAGTTAGTTTACGTAGTTTGTAAGTCTATGGACCGATGACCTCAGTAGTTTGGTCCCTCAGGAATTCACACATATCTGAACATTTTTTTTTTTTTTTTTTTTTTTTTGAGGCAATCTGAGCACCCGTCTTATGTTATTTGCAGATAACGCTGTCGTTTATAGACTAGTAAAGTCATCTGACGATTAAAACAAATTGTAAAACGATTTAGAAATATATCTGTATGGTGCGAAAATCGGCATTTGACCCTAAATAACGAAATTGTGAGGTGATCCACATGACTGCTAAAAGCAATCCGTTAAACTTCGGTTAGACGATAAATCTGTCAAACCTAAAGGCCGTAAATTCAACTAAATATCTAGGAATTACAATTACGAACAACTTCAATTGGAAGGAACACACGGAAAATGTTGTTGAGAAGGCTAACTAAAGACTGCGTTTTATTGTCAGCACACTTAGAAAATGTAACAGATCTACTAAGGAGATTGGCTACACTACGCTTGTCCGTCCTCTTTTAGAATACTGCTGCGCCGTGTGTGAGATCCTTACCAGAGAGGAATGATAGGAATGAGTACATCGAAAAAGTTCAAAGAAAGGCAGCACATTTTGTATTATCGCGAAGTACGGGAAGAGTGTCACTGAAATGGTACAGGATTTCGGACGGACGTCATCAGAACAAAGACGTTTTTCTGGTCCCAATGCGAAAATATTTTGTTGACGCCGAACTACATGTTTCAAATGGCTCTAAGCACTATGGGACTTAACATCTGAGGTCATCAGTCCCCTGGGCTTAGAACTACTTAAACCTAACTAACCTAACGGCATCACACACATCCATACCCGAGGCAGGATTCGAACCTGCGACCGTAGCAGCAGTGCAGTTCCGGACTGAAGCGCAAGTGCTTAGTACCTCTCTGCCACAGCGGCCCGGCGCCGTGATAAAATAAGAGAGATGAGAACTCGTATGGAAAGATATAGGTGTTCGTTCTTTCCACGCGCTACACGAGATTGGAATAATAGAGAATTGTGAAGGTGGTTCGATGAACCCTCTTCCAGGCACTTGAATGTGATTTGCAGAGTATCCAAGTAGATGTAGATGTAGATATGAATTATTAAACGAAATTTGTAGCAAGGCTGAGGGTTTCATGGTAAGGAGGATGCAGCATGATATCTTGGATCTTTAGAGCCATTGTTGCAAATTATCGACTTCATAGACAGTCTTAGTAATAACTTCAAACTTTTGCAGGTTTTGGGATTGTCTGTAATGAAATATAGAGCCTACTCTCTAAAAATGCTGCACAAATATCCTTTGCAATGTCGATAAAATTTTGAAGTTTTACAAACATCGGCAAGTCTCTGCAGATATTCTGAAAACGGTGAACTTAAAGTAACTCAGAGCCGTGGTACGGTATCCTGTGACTGAATTATCGACTAGTCACAGTGACAATCAGTCAACTCACACAAATACCTGTTGTGATAGTTAACCTAGTGCCGACATAAAATGGAATGATCATAAAGGTTCGATCGTAGATAAATGTCACTTTTGTTCATTGATAGTAACTGGACAAAAGTTGTAAGTAAGCAAATGCGATTGATTTAAAAGAACTTGAGCGCTCCTTCCTAGAATACTGGTTGTGAAGCCCGTACGAAGGAGGGCTATCTGTGGACGTTGAACGTACGCTGTCTCATTAAAACTATCTGGACACCTTATTTAATGCGGAATTGACCACTAGATGTTACAAGAGGCAGGCACGCCAGTATTGCAACAGCAGAATTGTTCGCTCAGGCGAGTTCATTGACTTCGAACGTGCAGTGGTCATTGGATGTGACCTGTGTAATAAATCCGTCATGGACGTTGCAACCCTTCTGACGATTGGTCCAAGTCGACCCTTGGCAATATGATTGTCAGTTGGAAATGTGAAGGAACACTCAGAGCTAAACCTAGAGCAGGAAGACCTGATGTACTGACGGACAGGCACCGCCGAAAATTGCGTAGTGTGGCTGTGAATTAACGCATAAAATCACTGGAAGGAATCACTCATGATTTCCAAGATGCTACCAGCGTTCCAGCCAACGCAAAGACCGTGCGTAGTAAGTTAAGAAGAATGGGGTATAGCGGTCGAGCAGCTCCTCATAAGTCACATATTTCTGCAGTAATTGCTGAGACACGCTCGAGGTGGTGCAAAGGCCGACGCTACTGGACAGTGAACGACTGGCAACGAATTTCTGGAGTGATGAATCACACCGTACCCTATGGCAATCTTACGGAAGGGTTTGGGGTTGGCGATGCCCGAAGAACGTACTGTTATCATGTGTAGTGCTGACAGTGCAATATGGAGGAGGTGGCATTACGGTGTGCGGGCGTATTTGGTTTTTAGGATGTAGACACCTTACTGCGCTTAAGACAACGTTAAATACGCAACGGTACAAGCAAATCTTACAATGTTATGTAATGCATACAGCAGAGAAACAGTTCGAAGATGATTTTTGTACCAGCATAAGCGTGCACCCTGTCATAAAGCAGCATCTGTGACACGATAATTTGTGGACAATAACATTCTTGAAATGAAATGATGAGGCGAAAGTCCATACTCCAACCGACTGAAACACCTTTGCGACGAGTTAGAACATCGATTTGTCTCCACACCTCAGCGCCAAACATTGCCTTCTCTGTCTTTCGCTGTTGAGGAAAAATGGGCTTCCACTCCAAAAATGTTCAAATGTGTGTGAAATCTTATGGGACTTAACTGCTAAGGTCATCAGTCCCTAAGCTTACACAGTACTTAACCTAAATCATCCTAAGGGGAAACACACACACCCATGCCCGAGGGAGGACTCGAACCTCCGCCGGGACCAGCCGCACAGCCCATGACTGCAGCGCCTGAGACCGCTCGGCTAATCACGCGCGGCTGCTGCCACTTCCCCACAGACTTCCAGTCACCTCATTAGAAGTGTCCCCAGCAGAGTTCAAGTCGTCACAGATGGTATAGTTGACACATCCCATATCAATCCACTAACAGGCGCCCGGATATTTTCGATCAGGTAGTATCTGTAAAGAAGAGCAGCACGAATGTTCTTAAGAGTGTTTGATTCGCGAGAGCGCATCATAGAAACGCTGAAAAGCTGAAATGGGAGACTCTTGACAATAGACATCAATTATACAGCCTACATACAAAGTTTTCAAATTGAGTAATTAAGTGAGTCGTCCTGGAAAATGTCGCAGACCTTACCTTCTGCTGTAGTAATGTCAACGAAGGAAAGTTAGGGGAAAACATCTGTGCAGTTGCAAATTTTTGTTATGTGATAGAGGAAGGGGGTGTCATGAACAACATATTACAAATCCTAACCAGGAGCGCGTGGGCCTGGGGGCGTGAGTTCGGGGTTGGAGAGAGGGTGGAAGTTCACGTTTTCAGGATTTTCCTGAATATCTCTAAAATTGACCAACTAGCGAAAATGTTTCCCGGTAAAAAATTAAATTATATTAATTTTTCTACAAAAGGCGCTATTCATTTTCTCTCTATGACTAAAAGTGTCCGCTCTGAAAGCATTGGAAAAATCGCACATTATTAAAAAAGTGTTTTAATGATAGAAAAACTGATGTTTATTCGTAAATGAAGAGAGTTAAGAACGGTTATTAAACGGGTGTACCACATGTAAGTGCAGTAGGTCTACAGCTACGATAAATTGTTCTTTGGGTGTATCAAAATGGTTCAAATGGCTCTAAGCACTATGGGACTTAACATCTGAGGTCATCAGTCCCCTAGACTTAGAACTACTTAAAACTAACTAACCTAAGGACATCACACACATCCATGCCCGAGGAAGGATTCGAACCTGCGTCCGTAGCAGCAGCGCCGTTCCGGACTGAAGCGCCTAGAACCGCTCGTCCACAGTGGCCGGACTTTGGGTGTATCAGGGTGAAAAAGTGGGGCTGTACTTTTTATTTTCAACAAATCGTGTTAACACTACATTGAATACAGATATGAATTTTAAATAATACTAACACAAGAAACGCATATGTACAGAACCTATGTAAATCTCTGTACATTGTTCTACAATGTTAGAGGAAAGTCTTAGTTACTGTGTACGTGCCCGTAGCGTTCTTCTGGGAAAAATGTAACTTTTCAGGTTAGAGACAGGCTGTACATCCCCAGAATTTCCTGTCCAGTTCTGTCTTGAGAGGAGACAAAATTACTTCACTTAGCCTGTGTTTATACATGGTATAGTGCAGTTATTTTCAGTTTATCAAGCGAACGTTTATTTGCAGTTCTTAAATGAACCATTTTGTAAAAAAAGGTCAACAGGTGGAGCTGACAATTGTCTGCCATACTGAAGAGCCCGTCATAATTGTAACATGCTATCAGTCTGTATTCGACAATGTCGATTTTATTGTCTCCTCTACCACTGGCTAGAATTCTTTCCGCAGCTTAAGGGTATCAAATGCATCACCCTAACCTCAGTTCTCCCAGTATCTGAAGAGATCATTAGGCTTAAATTGGCTCCCTCTATAACAGAAGTTTATTTCCCAGGTGCTGTGGAACTTCAGATATTTCAACACAAGTAAAGCAATGCATTACAGCAGATGGCTATCCCAGATTTAAACATGACCAGCCTTTTTCCATCAGACATAATGCTACCCACCTTGCAGGATACACTGTGGATGTGTGGCCAGTAGCTTCATAGGGTGCAGCTCACTCTACAATTTGCAGCAGTTTCTGAATGGAAGGGATTTATGCAGTCTATCAGTACCACAGTTAATGGTGAGAGAAGTGCAATGATCTTCTGACCATTCATTAATTAAACACCAAGTGGCTACAACAGAATTACACAACTTAACAAAACACAGTCAATAGCAGGCAGCAGCAAGCTACCACATCTACCAGTCTCACTTTTTACTAAATTCCAAATAATTATTTTGCTACCGAAATAACTTAATTTTTCTTGATAATTCATGTAGTGGTATTACACTGTACTCATATTCGGGAATAACGACCAACCAGATTTAGGATCTTTGTAATTTGTTTAAACCAATTAAGACAAAAACCAGGATGGCTCCTGGTCGATGCGTTGCCATTTCGAGCCTATACTCCAAATCACTTTCTCATCGATGGGAAAAAATCATACATTTTGATTCTTTGATGATTTTGCGTAGAACTTCACAACAGCAACATACCTCTGTTACACTATTAAATAATCTCCTCCACCAGTACAGTAAGTGGTGCCACCCAATGTTTTTCCATGTTGGTGTCGTGAGTTACTCTAGAAGTCGGCATGTCACTTTTAAAAAACGTTCTTAGTGATTCATCTCACGTCAGCTTAAGGCACGGATCTACTGCTCCACGCAGCTATATATGCCTAAATTATTATACGTTTGCAAATACGTTTGCAAGACAACCATCTGCACGAACAGTTCGGCGACGTTTGCAGCAGCATGGACTATCAGCTCTGAGACCTTGGCTGCGGTTACCCTTGACGCTGCATCACAGATAGGAGCGCCTGCGATGGTGTACTCAACGACGAACCTGGGTGCACGAATGGCAAAACGTGACTTTTTTGGATGAATTCAGGTTCTGTTTACAGCATCATGATGGTCGCACCTGTGTTTGGCGACATCACCAGCACATTCTCCAGATCCCTCACCAACTGAAAACGTCTGGTCAATGGTGGCCGAGGAACTGGCTCGTCGCAATACGCCAATCACTACTTGGTATCGTGTTGAAGTTGCATGGGCAGCTGTACCTGTACACGTCATCCAAGCTCTGTTTCACTCAATGCCCAGGCGTATCAAGGCTGTTATTAGGGCCAGAGGTGGTTCTTCTGGGTACTGATTTCTCAGGATATATGCACCCAAATTGCGTGAAAATGTAATCACATGTCAGTTCTAGTATAATATCTTTGTCCAATGAATACCCGTTTATCATCTGCATTTCTTCCTGGTGTATCAATTTTAATGGCCAGTGGTGTAATATATCCGTGCTGTAGTCATCGAACTATCCCTGAATGTACTAAAATCAACCTACATACGATACGATTAGCTGAGTTATTAAGTGTTTATAAACCTATAAACACTTAATAACTCAGCTAATCGTATCGTATGTAGGTTGATTTTAGTACATCCAGGGATAGTTCGATGACTATTAAATGTGATTTTTACAAACGAAATTTTAGCAAAGAATTGTTAAGATGTTTATAAAATGTATACACGTTTTCTAAAATTATATAGAAAGGTTTACGTATAAACGATGTTTTATGAATGTTGCACATTGTTTTATAGACTATTTTTTAAATGTACAGCAGAGGCCTGACTGTAAGTTATGATAATAATGTAGTCATATGTAATTGCATGGAATAGTAGATTCATGCCTTAACGTGATGTGAGATGATAGTACTGATTAATGCTACCACTGCGCCATCTGATGGTCTTGTACATAAGTATGGATATTTACGCTAGAATCTGTCAGCTGTAGAATGGTGATGAACGTGAGCACTCATAATCAGTGCAATTACAGGTGTGAGCATAGCTCTTATATTGAAATTGACATGCAGACTTCTATCTCACGATACCACAAATAAATACGTTGTGTAGCACTACTTCTGTACTGGTGGAGGAGATTATGTAATTATGTAAACATAGGTATTTTGCTATTCCATATACACTCCTGGAAATGGAAAAAAGAACACATTGACACCGGTGTGTCAGACCCACCATACTTGCTCCGGACACTGCGAGAGGGCTGTACAAGCAATGATCACACGCACGGCACAGCGGACACACCAGGAACCGCGGTGTTGGCCGTCGAATGGCGCTAGCTGCGCAGCATTTGTGCACCGCCGCCGTCAGTGTCAGCCAGTTTGCCGTGGCATACGGAGCTCCATCGCAGTCTTTAACACTGGTAGCATGCCGCGACAGCGTGGACGTGAACCGTATGTGCAGTTGACGGACTTTGAGCGAGGGCGTATAGTGGGCATGCGGGAGGCCGGGTGGATGTACCGCCGAATTGCTCAACACGTGGGGCGTGAGGTCTCCACAGTACATCGATGTTGTCGCCAGTGGTCGGCGGAAGGTGCACGTGCGCGTCGACCTGGGACCGGACCGCAGCGACGCACGGATGCACGCCAAGACCGTAGGATCCTACGCAGTGCCGTAGGGGACCGCACCGCCACTTCCCAGCAAATTAGGGACACTGTTGCTCCTGGGGTGTCGGCGAGGACCATTTGCAACCGTCTCCATGAAGCTGGGCTACGGTCCCGCACACCGTTAGGCCGTCTTCCGCTCACGCCCCAACATCGTGTAGCCCGCCTCCAGTGGTGGCGCGACAGGCGTGAATGGAGGGACGAATGGAGGCGTGTCGTCTTCAGCGATGAGAGTCGCTTCTGCCTTGGTGCCAATGATGGTCGTATGCGTGTTTGGCGCCGTGCAGGTGAGCGCCACAATCAGGACTGCATACGACCGAGGCACACAGGGCCAACACCCAGCATCATGGTGTGGGAAGCGATCTCCTACACTGGCCGTACACCACTGGTGATCGACGAGGGGACACTGAATAGTGCACGGTACATCCAAACCGTCATCGAACCCATCGTTCTACCATTCCTAGACCGGCAAGGGAACTTGCTGTTCCAACAGGACAATGCACGTCCGCATGTATCCCGTGCCACCCAACGTGCTCTAGAAGGTGTAAGTCAACTACCCTGGCCAGCAAGATCTCCGGATCTGTCCCCCATTGAGCATGTTTGGGACTGGATGAAGCGTCGTCTCACGCGGTCTGCACGTCCAGCACGAACGCTGGTCCAACTGAGGCGCCAGGTGGAAATGGCATGGCAAGCCGTTCCACAGGACTACATCCAGCATCTCTACGATCGTCTCCATGGGAGAATAGCAGCCTGCATTGCTGCGAAAGGTGGATATACACTGTACTAGTGCCGACATTGTGCATGCTCTGTTGCCTGTGTCTATGTGCCTGTGGTTCTGTCAGTGTGATCATGTGATGTATCTGACCCCAGGAATGTGTCAATAAAGTTTCCCTTTTCCTGGGACAATGAATTCACGGTGTTCTTATTTCAATTTCCAGGAGTGTATTTAAATTTTGCTCATAATTATGTGTGCTACTGTATTAGTAGCTGTATCCTAGCATCGTAACACCATCAACGGTGGAAATGCGTGGTGTTGTGGAGCACCTGATTTATGCTCTACTGAAAATCTCTCAAGTACATGTCCCAAATCACGTGCTTCTTCGTCCATTGTAGCCTATAAAGGTTTCCTAAGTCCTTCACAAGGCGTTCGCATGTGTTGGAGATTGTGAGGTACCTACTGATGTATACAGGCTTCATGTTATGTTTCCTCAATGTGTTCTGCCACGTTTCTGAAAGATGTTGTGAACTATTGTCGGACAGAATACGCTCTACACTTCCCATTTGTCTAAGGAACGCCTTGTACAAGTCCTTGCTTATAGAAAATCCAGTCACCTTCCTGAGTATCGTGAGCATCGCGTATTTTGATGTGCAGGATAATGGGCCCACGAGATCGGATGCTGTTGTTTCCTTTAACGCTCTGCTTACCAGACAATCTCTACAGCGTCGCCTACCAGTGGGACCTCTCAGGCCCGTGTTGTTTAAATTGACTTAAACGGACATTATTTTGACTACTTTTAAAATAATTTTATTTATTTAAAGTTTACATTTTAAAAAACACAGTATTTTATACTTTTACTGATGGCTTTTATTCTTATTGCAAATTTGTGCAGTGTCTACATACAATAGCAGAATGTTCTGAGCATTCAGTTTTTGTGCACTTAAAGCATGCAGTTAAACTTTATCTATCTTTCCAGCATCGATGATGAAAGTTCGAGGTCTCATTTTTTTTTTTAATTGCTAGCCAGCATCATCTAAATTATGGACGCATTACGCTTACATCCATCATGTTGACGAAAGCTACGAATTGCCAGAACCTTGTTTTTCTCTTCATACTGTAGCATTACGTCTTATGGTTCTTGGTGTCAATGCCACCCTTGGTAGCAATTTATGTCATTATAACTTGAGGCTTCTTTACTTGTAATGATGACAGCATTAATCGGTCATGAAGAGAGCTAAGGATAGTAACAACTCTGTTTTTCTCAGGAACGTAAGAGGCTATTATCACATCTGGTTGGAAACCAAAAATTTTAGAGGACACTTAACGTCCCTTAGGTATAATAAAATGAGAAGGCAGTTCAACCTTTTTTTCGAATAGAACCGACTAGTGTCAGATCTTTGGACAGTAAATAATGAGCTAAATCGACAGATGTAAAGAAATTATCACAGGTCCTGGCTTTCCAAATTCAGTCAACAGGGTTTTCATGACATTCTCTCCAAGTCGCATAGCTCTGGTTTCTTTTGCCCAGAATTTGAATCTGTATCTGCCAGATTTTGATGGGATGTCTTGTTGAAACGGACAGCGACCTCGTAATGTGACCAACTGTTCATTCGAAGTCATGGGCCTTCCTGGAATGTAGGCATTCCTAAGGGTAATTTCCCACATCTCAAAAATTCCTCTAATTTTTTCCAGTTTGTCACTTGATCTATGTCCATGTTGGGCTGCTGCATTTTCAAAACGCAGCACCCTCACAATAGCATGACAGCGGTTGTGGTATATAATTTCATTGAACGGAGGTCGACCATTGTCAACATTCCAAAGAAGACTGATATCTTCATTTCTTGACTTGTAAACTCCACTCAGGATCAGAACACCAAGAATTTCATACACTTTGTTCTCGTAGACAATTATACCTTTCTTGTTGGTCCACATACACACTTTGACAATGAGGGGTACACGAAGAGAAAAATATATAACAAGATTCTTCATTATCCCAGTTTCAGTCACAGTAATCGTATAATTTGTACATCTCTGATTTTCTTTCAGCAGATTCTTTTTGCTCCGCCTACCAGAAATTCCAGGTTGAGGAGCAATAGGCCGTATTTCATTCCCATTGTGAGAAAACAGTAAGTCACACTCAACAGAATTTGCACTCAATTGTTCTTCTCCATCTTCGTAAAGGAATTCTTCAGGATCATTTTTTTCGTGTAGTTCTGAGTTCTCGGCGACATCTGCCTCATCATCATCATCACTGGAAGTTTACATTCACTAGGTGGAGTTTCAGAATCAGAAGACTGTTCCAACAATTCCTTTATCTCTTCATCTGATAGTCCTTTTCTCCATAACATTTTCAGTTTGTAGGAGAGATAAATGTTATGAAATAATGCACCAAAATACAAATGTGCTGAACACAAGGAGAACTGTTGAACACTGCAAGAATAACAACGTGAGTCAACGATGGCAAATGACATAACAGACGCTGCACAGACAGACATCTGGTTCTTGAAAAATGCTTCTGACAGCACACATATGAGAGGCGTGTGTTGGAGGAAATGTGTACCAACACTTTAACACAAAGCCACAGGTAAATTTTTATAATTTTTTCCGCATTTATGATTAACTTAACAGATTGGAAAAAGACATAAAATTTCATTGAAATAAAATTGTTGTTGATAGAAGAGATACTAAATATCATGTACTGACCTCTGAGGCTGGATGGTAGGTAAAGGGTTTATTTGAAGGGCATAATGGTATTGATTTGTGCCCATGTTCAGATTGTTACAGTTTTGCTCTTCTAACAATGTTTATATATTGTCAGTGCCTTCCATATTTGCCTCTCAATATTATTAAAATAACACAGGCATTTTTAGTTTAGGGAAGCACGTCTTGCCACCAAAGTGTGCACTTCTGGGTTGTGTGTACCAAATAACTTTGTTGATCAGCACCTCTAGCACACACACTATCCAGAGGGCATGCACCTGAAGAATAGTACACCTTTATGTAACAAATTGTGCTCCTTGATTTGTTTCTCGATCTTATCTTTGTAGATTGTCTTTATGTTGAGGAGAGCCATTTCTTTAGCCTCTCCCACACATATGTTCTTCATTGATGCCATGATGAAGTTTTCGAATGTCACATTTTTGATGTAATAAATCGAGAAAGGCTCATCTACAATGGCTTTCCCCCTTTGATTCGTGACTCCAGTAGATGACCAAGACAGAACATCTTCAGCAACATTTGTAGGGCCTGGGGCATAAACTGCTGTAAAATCACACTTTGAAGCATAGAAATCCGACGCCAGTTTCCTAGTCAGGAGTTTTGTAGTCATTAGGAAGTCTAATGCCGTGTGGTCAGTAGAGACTCTGTTATTTTCCTACAGAGAAAATACTGGACTTTCTGAAATCCCCAGTTGACTGTTAGGGCATCTGGTTGGGTAACTAAATAGTTGTGCTTGTATTTCATGAGCACACGACATTCAAAAGCAGTTGTCTTGCATATCATCTTCGTATTTTCTTCATACTCCTGGATGATTAACATGCCAAGTCCTGTTTTAGAACTATCTGTGGGCATGCAGAAGTCGTTGCTCAAATTTGGATGTGACAGGACAGGGACCACAAGCGGAGCTGCCTTCAAACAACAGAAGTCTCACCCGCAGTCTCGTCTAACATGGTTGGTGCCTTTTCCCCTGTCATCGACATAGTACAGCAGCGAATAGTTCATCAATACACACAAAACTCTTATAAACATTTTTCACCCCTAGTAACCCTCAAAGCTGTTTTCCTGTTGAGGTATGCTGAATTTGGCTATGCCTCCATTTCTCCAGGTCTGGCACTATCCCTTCTCTTAAAATAATATGCCCCAGGAAATGGAATCGTCTTGTCATGGCACATGACTTCATATTAATAGATTTTCCATAATCATTCATCTTGTCATGTAGTGCCTCACCAGTTACTTTCTCCTATTAAGATGTGATCAACATAACACATAATTTTGTCCTTAAGGCTCTCTTCTAGAATGGTCTCTAAATCACGAATAAATGCCGCAGAGGACACATTAAGGCCGAAAGGGAACTGCTTAAATTGGAAGTACCTACCGAACGTGATAAAGGCAGTTTATTTCTGACACTCAGGTGCCAGTTCACTTTGACAAAAACTCGACCAGAGATCTATTGATGTAAGCATAGAAATTCGATGGTTATTTCTGCAATAATTATTCTAATTTATCCAGACGGTCAGTCTCTTAAAAATGATGGTGTTGATATGCCTGGAGTCTACGATTAGATGGATACTCCTGTCCCATTTGTCTACGACTCATAAAGGACTGTTGCGAATGGATGATCCAGGTTCAGACATCGTATCATCCAACATATTTTGCAGCTCAAGAAAGACCTTCTTTCTATAAGAAATAGGGATGACGTAGGGTTGAACACGGAATCGCTTTTGTGGTTTGATATGGAACCAGAACTGGAACCTTTTATTGACCCAGGTTTCAGCATGAACACTTCGATGTCGTGCCTCAGTATCCCTTCCAGTTCTGTTCCATCTACAGCGTCAGTTTCCATTAATTTCGCTAATTTGACGTCAGTGGCCTAATGGCCATTGCTACTGTATCCCTTACATTATTGTTCCTCTCTCCATTGTACCATAGGTGTTGTTCTATGGAATCATCATGCAAGTTCTTCACATGTAGCTTCACAGCTAGAAGGTGTCTGTCTATTTGTAGCTTCCTCTTCAAAGCAAATAGCAATTTCTCCATATCCACCTAATGTTGCTATGCCACGTCCCGTATCCATTATGGACCTTTGTTCACTTGGGAAATCCGTTCCAAGAATGATCCCACTCACTAACTTAGACACCATGAACAGATTTGCTGAAAGTTTGTGTCCTTACTACATAAACTCCATTCTGATCTGTTTATTTATTTCGATGTACTCCCTCAGATCTCTCCTTGTATATTTTTTTCTGTACCTTCAACACTGGTGCACTTACACACTTCATACTTGTTTTATATAACTGTCCATAAATGGCCGATAACTGGCTTCCACTGTGTAATATAGCTTCTACCTTTACTTTGCCTATTAGGATTTCTACTATCGGACACAAGTCATGTTTCTGTCTTGTGTTCGATTCTTCGATCAATAGCTCCTATAAATCGTCCTAACCAAGTAATTTCATGTGACTGCTTCCGACTTTATGTGTAGGTTTATGTACAGTCTTTCCCGCTGTGGAACCTATTCTATTTTTTCTCTTGCTCCTCCTGTATTCGGTGGACGAACTTCTACAATCGGACCTCCTTGCTGAGCATAGCCTTGTGCATTCCTGTTTCGCTGGAACAGTGTTCCATTGTTTCTACCGTCACTATTGCAGTATTTACTTTGATCATTCTGGTTGCGGAATTGCTGACAGTTGTATTTTGGCCTGCTTCCGTTTCCATTCCAGTTATTTGCTCATTTGAAGTTTCCATCATTGTGGTGATGATTGTTATTTTTGTTGCGTAGCTGATCGGAAGTAGCCTCGTGCTGTCGTCACTTATTTGTGGCTTGCTCTTCTCTGAATGAACTTGTCATCTTGTAAAATTCCTCGGAATGTTTCTCTGTCGTCGCCGCACTTTTCTCTCACCATTTGCTGCCATGAAAGCGGCACTTTTGTAAAGCACAGCCATATAATTTCGAAGTCGCTGCACAGAATGTCCAGAAACTAAATTTTCTTGGTAATTTAGTCAAAGAATTTTGCAGCACTAATGTACCTATGTCTCGATGGACTATCAGTTGTTATTTGATTCTCTGTTGCGTCGTTCTTGATCGGTGATGACTAAAGAACGCGTTTTTGAACGCCTCATACGTCTCACATGATCGTGGTGTCTTTCTCATCGTCTTTGCGACCACACTTTCGAGATGAGCGCACATTAAATCAATTTTACTTTGCTCTGGCCAATATGGTGGTATTATCTCGGTTAATTGTTCAATAGAGTTCCAGGGATGCAGTGTGTTCCCGTCCTCCTTATAATGTTGAATCTTCGGTATGGACAAATATTTTTCGTGATCGAATGCCTCCTCTGGTTCTCTCGTTTCGCTCAGCTATTATATTTCTCTCACGTGAACGTGTGTTTTCGTGCGTGCTGTTTCTACTGCTTGTTGTGATGCATTCACATTATTGACATGTGTGGCACATCTCCTTAATGCAATGTAACGTAATATTCCTCGGGATTTCTGACTACTGGTGTGTTCACGCACCGTCTGTGTTTCTTGTCTATAGAATCCAATTGTAACTGCGCTTTACGTATTTGTCTCCGACTACTGCTGTATCACTGACGGCTGCATGGTCCGGTTTCCACGCACCACTGGGACGGTTTCTTTTCTTTCTTTTTTTTCCAATGTTTCTTGTGCCATGCTCGGTCGTGAAGTGACGCTCGCAATCGCATTATCGCATTATCCGTAACATCGCACCTGCATATGTCCGAATCCTGCATATACACACCTGAACCAACAAAGGACTCTTTCTTTTCTAGAAGTTGGGAGAGCCTCTGGTCTAATCCCTTCTCAATTTCCTGGTATTTTGTTTCATGATCTTCAGCCATAACGGGTCTGAAGATTGCACTTTTTGCTGTTCAAGTTTCTTTATCTTGCTGTGGATCTTACTGAGAATAGTTTTGCCTTCCTTCTCTGTCGTCCTGGTTTCTGTTCGAGTTTCTTACGTGATACGCTTTGTGCCTCATGCTATTATTCTCGCTTTCTTTGCTTGCTTTTGTGCGTCTGAAACATCTCGTTTCAATTCTGCTCGGGTTTCCAACAGCTGGTTTTTGAGGTACCCTATTTTTCTTCTTGTCTCCTCCCCTAATTTCTTAATCTACTCTCGCATTTCAAGCTCTGTTTCATCAAATTTTTTTGCATAGTTTTGTCCAAATAGTCGAATATGCTTAACCTATCGTTCGTTGCCTTTCTTTCTCCATCATACGTGCCTCGCTCCATCCAAACTGACTGAGGAGAGTCTCACTTATCGCGATGTCGGTCTTTCTCTGCTAAATATTTGCGATCCATATGTACCCGTCAGACTACCTCGTCCGGATGTACGTGATGCAGGCCCGCTCTAACACCTTCTCTCCACTTACTGTCCATCACAATCACTTTCTGGATAGTTTCGTAAAGTAACTATTGCTTCTACATAGTTTCGCGCTTGCCCCTCATTATCTGTTGCATAATCCATTATCTTATCACAATTGTGCTGTCGAGACATGCAGCTTCCCTTTCGACACGGTTTTTTTTTTTTTTTTTTGCCACTACTTCTCTGTATACGGTGCTATTCTGTTCTTTCTCTTTACGACCCTTGCTAACACTTAAAATGAGCCCCCTACTCTGTTATTTGCGCATACATATGTGAAAATAATTTGCAAAATTATCAAAAATTTCTATACGGTAAGTGACTCTACAAAGTCATCGGACTGTGTCTATTAGTTGTCAATACATTTTACATTATCCTACAACAAAGTCCTATCGTAATTTACATAGTCACACAACAACATAAAGACAGCACAATGACGTGAAAAAAATAAAGTGAGGTCAAAAATCAGAAAAAAATTCTGGAAATGAAATATTAGTTATGGCATGGCACAGTACATGTACTTCTTCTAGCATGCGAAGTTAAGAGTTTATTGCAAAATTGTGCAAACCTAGTAACAGTTCCGCAAATTTTATTTTTATAATACTGAGCAATTTGTTGCCTACTAACCTGATATTAACGATACTGGGTTGATAGAATTAAGACATAAACGATTCCTGTTTTTGCAGTGATGTCAGACATAGGAGATATAAATATAAAAAAACTTGCATATTTTGCTTATTTTCACTCCATTATGTCATGTGGTATCAAATTGTGGGGTAACTCCACAAACTGAGAAAAAATTTTTAGATTACAGAAGCGTATAATAAGAGTAATGTGTAGTGAAAATACAAGAACCCGATTCCAAGAATTGGGCATACAAACCACAGTTTCTCAGTATATTTATTCCTTAATGAAGTTTGTTGTAAATAATACATCTCTTTTTCCAACTTAGTGCTTTGTACACAGTATCAATACTAGGAATAAGAACAATATACATAAAGATTTAAAATCACTTCCTCTTGCCCAGAAAGGAGTCCAGTATTCAACAACGCATATTTTCTGTACGTTACCAGCAAGCATTAAGAGTTTAGTTTCAGACAAGGCACAATTTAAACATGATTTTAAAGAATTTTTGGTGGCCAACTCCTTCTATTCCATCCATGATTTTCTCAACAAGTGCAGTAGACCATTTTAATGAAAATTTATTATACTATAATTTTTGGCAATACTTAGTTGTAACAGCCAAGTAACTACCTGCTCTATGAATGATGGATGTATGGAAAGAAGGTGTAAGTCTTAAGTATGTAAATAGTGGAAGCTTAATTTTAAATCTTGTACATAGTTTGACTGTTCTTAACTGAAGATCATTGAAATGAATAATTTACGTTAATTTTTGACAATACTTGCTTGTAATAGCCAAGTGTGTGAATAGCTACTGTGTGAATGATGAATTTAATGAAAGCAGATGTAAGTATTAAACCTGTAAATATTAGAAGTTTACATCTTCAACTTTTATAGTCCTGTCTTCCTCAGTTGCGTGTAATATTACGGTATATTAATAATTTTTACTTATGGACATTCGATCTTTGGCACACAGGAAAAAAAAAAACACCAAAATTCACACACACACACACACAGCACAAAAAAATATATATCACACCAAAAAACACTGACACACACACACACACACACACGCACGCACGCACACACGCACACACACACACACACACACACACACACACACACACACCCATACACAAACGCACACACAAATGCATACACGAACAGACCACAGATACTTCAATAGTTACACTCATAAGTTTGGCAATAACATTCGATCTTTGGCAAAAACATTTGACAGTCGGCAACAGAAACCAAAACATTGCTTTAAAACAAGCGTTCCGTGCATAGTGTTGTGGAATGGCGAAAAAAACCGCAAATTGGCGTTCATAAGAAGAAGAACAACACCAAAAATGCAACAGGAGCGTAATATGTAGGAAATTGTCCACGCAACCTGTAAGTACAGTTCAAAACATTACTACTTAATAGGAAATACCAACCACCAGAACTGTTTATAACCTATAGGCACAATGACAAAAATGTAAATAAAATAGCTAACATATGTACATATTCCAGGCCACTGATGATTATTATTATTATTATTATTATTATTATTAAGCATTACAATCCATGAAGGCTTTTTGCTGCAGAATGGACAATGTTGAACCACTTTGCTCTGTCTTTACAAGTAATTTGCCACTGTCTGTCATGTCCTAGTTTTCTGAGATCGTCTTGAATATTGTCCAAGTATCTCATGCGTGGGCGTCCAAGAGGTCGTCTTCCGGTGGGAATCTCTTCAGTCACTTTCTTGATGGTCCTGTTTGGTGGTGCTCTGATGACATGCCCTATCCATTTCAGTCTTTTGGCTTTAATTTTGGCCACTATATCGGAGTCTTTATATAATTTGTAAATTTCATTGTTATTTAGCAATCTCCATTCATCACTGATCCTATCTCTTATGGGTCCAAATATTTTTCTCAAAATTTTTCGTTCAAATACTCTTAATCTGTTTTCCTCTTTTTTTGTGAGAGTCCAGGTTTCAGATCCATAGGTGAGTACTGGTATAATCAATGATTTGTATACTTGTAGTTTGGTGTTCCTAGAAATTAACTTGCTTTTGAAAACTGTCAAGAGACTATAGTAGCATTTGTTAGCCTTCTGAATTCGTGATTCTATTTCAATTTTTATGGAGTTGTCAGAGGTTACTATTGTACCAAGGTAATTAAATTCATTTGTCTTTGTGAAAGCTGTGTTATTAATTTGCAGTACATTATTATTTGATGGATAGCGGGATAAGATAAAGTACATTGTTTTGTCTGTATTCAGCTGGAGGCCTGTGCCATTTGTGGCTTTAATTAATTGTGCTGTAAGAAGCTTCAAATCATTCTCACTGTCAGATAATAATGCAATGTCATCAGCGTATGCTACAATGTTAATTTTGCTTTCCAGTTGTGCTCCAATTTGTAGTAGCTTTACTTTTTGGATTATTCTATTGATTACTATGTTAAAAAGAACTGGTGAGAGTGAATCTCCTTGTTTGACTCCAGTTTTAACCTCAAAGTCTTCAGAAAGTTTGCTAGCTACTTTTATTTTGTATTTTGAGTTTAAAGTGCAAGATTTTATTAAATTTATCAATTTGTTAGGGATGCCAATCTGCCTCATGCACTTCCATAAATATTCCCTGTTGATACTGTCAAAAGCTTTTTTAAAATCAATGAAAAGCATATGTACATTTTGATTGAATTCATATTTCTTTTCACCCAACATCCTTAGGACATATATATTGTCAATAGTCGATCTGTTAGGTCTAAATCCACATTGGGCGTCATCTAGGGAGTCTTCAACGTAAGGGCTTATCCTTGCTAACAGTATATTTGTCAGAATTTTATATGTTGTGTTTAGTAACGCAATTCCTCTGTAGTTTGAACAATTTGTTGGGTCCCCCTTCTTGTATATAGGGCACACAACTACTTCTTTCCAATCATGTGGGACCTGTTCCTGCTTCCAGATGTTGGTGATGATTTTGTGTAAGCAGTTTACAAAAGGAAATTTACTGAGCTTCCATATATCTGTGTCTATACCATCACTTCCAGGAGCTTTATGTCTCTTCAGCTTCTTGATGCTTTCTTTAATTTCTGCTAAGCTGGGCTCTCCCTCGGGAGAGCCTGTAACTCCTAGAGGGCGCGTCCCCAGGTGGCGGATCGGGGAAAGCCTCCCAGATATGGGTGGTAGGAGGGAAATCAAATACCTCCCGCGGACCAACAGGCCGGGCAGAGCAAGTTCGTTAGCTGAAGTGAAAGCAACTGCTCTAGGGGTAGGCATCCCCGAAATCAAGACCCTGGTCCTCCAGGTTGGGGGTTGTGCTTAGGGCCAGCGACCCTATCACAGGATCCTGTAGGAGAAAATGGATTGCTACGAATCAGAATGACAAGAATGCTGGGCCACCAAACTTGATGACGAACTTGCAAAATTTAAAGGCCACTGATGATGCCTTGCAGAAAATAAAGGCGAAACGCGTATGGCACTAAAATTGTGTTTTATTCAGTTGCTGTCAGACGGTCCATAAGTAAAAATTATTAATATACCGTAAAATTAGAAGTTTAATTTTACTTCATGTACATTATTTTACTGTTTATTGACCGAGGACCATTAAAATTAATGAAACAAGTTTTTCTAATTTCATTTTTGTAATTTGTTTATCTGACATGTACCACAACAAGAAGGATCCCTCTTTTGTGGGACTATGGAATGAATAATTAATCTAATCTATCTAATCTAATCTAATCTAAGATGCTTGCAGGTCCCCATTACATATAACTAGGTCAGTCAAGATTTTATTATGTTGTTGTTGCGTTCTGCCTAGTCCTTCTACGGTTGGCCCACTTCAGATGTTACACAAAAATTATTTAACTGGTCCTAACTGATTAATGTTCTTCAGTAACCGCCGGTCGGAGTGGCCGAGCGGTTAAAGGCGCTACAGTCTGGAACCGCACGACTGCTACGGTCGCAGGTTCGGATCCTGCCTCGGGCATGGATGTGTGTGATGTCCTTAGGTTAGTTAGGGTTAAGTAGTTCTATATTCTAGGGGACTTATGACCACAGCAGTTGAGTCCCATAGTGCTCAGAGCCATTTGAACCATTTTCTTCAGTAACATATTCAGGATCAATGGGCAAAAGACTAGACCTAGTTACATAAGAACAGTAGGTTGCTATCAAGTTATTTGTTACAAGAAAGAATCAAGGAAACTGCAAAATAGAATCTGTAAAATTGCAGCATTCAGTTAGTTCTACTGGTTAGACTAGTCTGTGGCTGTCACTACACCTATATTCTACAGATGCCATCTTAGTATATTTATAATTAAGGCTCACCGGCCACTTCTTCTTCTGTGCGAATGCACAAACAGTGCCCGAACTCTTAGGGGAATCGGCAACGCGCCGCGAGTAATGAGTATAATGGGCGGGGGCACTACGAATGTAGTGCGGGCCAATACGTCGAGGATGTGGGTTTCGCGGGAGGCGTGCCAGAGATAAATCCCTGCAGTCGCGCTATCGTATGTGTCCTCTGTGGCTCAGATGGATAGAGCGTCTGCCATGTAAGGAGGAGATCCCGGATTCGAGTCCCGGTCAGGGCACACGTTTTTATCTGTCCCCGTTGACGTATGTCAACGCCTGTAAACAGCTAAGTGTGTTCATTTAATTGTAATTTCACCTATATTCTATGCCAAAATTGGGCCTCCTACCCTTCTTTCATGATAGGAACACTTAAATGGTTGACACTGTGTAGTCTCCTTATTACTAAAAACCCCTACCCTCACTGGTACCGGTAACAGTGAACTCAGAAAACTATCTAGTGGCCGGCCGCTGTGGCGGAGCGGTTCTAGGCGCTTCAGTCTGGAACCATGCGACCACTACGATCGCAGGTTCGAATCCTGCCTCGGGCATGGATGTGTGTGATGTCCTTAGGTTAGTTAGGTTTAAGTAGTTCTAAGTTCTAGGGGACTGATGACCTCAGATGTTAAGTCCCATAGTGCTCAGAGCCATTTGAACCATTTTTGAACAATCCAGTGGAACTGAACACATTTATCGTTATGGTTCTCTGTTTGTCAAGCCGTGGAGCGTATATCACCATAAATAGTCGAGTAAAGAAGTAAAGAGCACGTCCGCCAAGTCGACCTGCGGAAGAGTGCAGTTGGCGTGTAGACGAAGTATGACTTGCGGATATGAATTTAACTACACAGTAGACAAATAGCTGCATTTGAAAACTCGTATATTCGAAGTTACTCAAGTAGAGAATCCGTTCACTAGTCAAGGCAAGCTGTTTGCACGCTTGCCAGAAGTAGGCACTTGACTCAAGTGCGCAGTCGTGAGTACTTTGGAATGCCTAAAACTCCACAGAGAAGCACATATTCGTCTTTCTGTCCGCAGAGAAAGAAAATGATCTTACTTCAATTGGCACAATCCGCATTTTCTCAAACTAAGTTTAAAAGTTATCACTGGACGATTTGCCAACAGCGTCTCAAACAAACAATAAATTCTTCAGTGGTGTGGAAGGACACCAACAGGGAGTCCCTGACACCTTCTGCCTGCACATTAGCAAACCACTGTTCACTAATGTGGACTCTCGACTCAACCAAATATGGCCTGCAGTAGAACCTCATTTCCTCCCACTCTTTTTATACATGAAACTGCTAGCCAACCGGAGCAGTTCATACTCTAATGTTCTAGAAGCTTCTATAGCAATTTAGAGCAGTGTCTGACTGAAGGACTTACCCAATCGCAGGGCCTCCTGGAAACAGCAGCAGGAAAATGCTCTATGTTCTTCGTGGGAACGATTCTTAACTGTTGAGTCCTGGGCACCTGCGGGGCTGCAGGACGTGCATTTCGATGGGGCGGAAAAAAACTGCAGGCAATTCTTGTGAGACGGCTCTTTACCGTCTCCTTGCAACTTTCACCCTCGCCCCTGACAACAGGAGGCTGCGCTCGCTGGTTAGCTCCACAGGACGGCTTCGCAGCGTGTTGTAAAAATTGTGTTCTTCACGTTGCTGAGCAAAAATCCCACGTCACCCCAGATGTGCCCGAAGTCCGCCGCTTCCTTAGTCTCTCTCGCTGTCCTAGACAGAGTAAAAATTACTTATGTAAGGCATGCGATATTACGGTTGTTAGTGTGAAGTTGTCCAGTATCAACCACTACGATTAATAAACTGATAACCTCACCTAAATTTCAATTCCAAATGATATAAACACGTTAATCTAAGCGACCAAATTAATTACATTAGTTCATCACATAAGAAGGCAAAAAACAGTCGCCTTACAGAATGACTTAGCAAAGAGCTGTATCTGATCGCTGAATGCATAAAAAAATACTTATTGTAATCAAGAAGACGAATATTTGTCTCAAAGAAACAAAATTCATTACATGCAGCACAAATTGACCATATGCGCAACGAATGCTTTAGGCGAACTGAAGTGACATACAAGACCAATGTCATTTCAGACTTGGAGAAGTATAAAGCATTTACTAAATCTGTTGCAATGTAACATCATTACGACATAAATATTTGGTTTGTAGATTCCTTTAGTTTTCTGCCTCGCTCTCCTGAAATATGTGTCTTGTATTTAAATCCTAATGAGTTGAAAATAATAAGAAAGTACTTCTGTGACAGTGTATAGTTTAGCTTGAGTAATAAGGAAAGGGTCTTTCCATATGAGTATATAACTGACGATTCCTTTTCGTTGGATCAATAGTTGCAATCAGTTGATACCATCAATGGCTTGGCTGACCAGTGACACATCTACCAAAGAATACGAATACCTAAGGGTGTGCAAGGTGTGGTTTATTTCTGAATGCAAGACATTAGTACCTTACTGTAAGGTACATATTAAAATTGATGTTTTGCCATTGGTCGATTGAAACTCTCCATGCACTTTTCCTCAAAAGGAACGAACTCATTATGTGACTGCATCTGGTTTAGTGTGGGAGTGTGTGAAATCTTATGGGACATAACAGCTGAGGTCATCAGTCCCTAAGCTTACACACTACTTAACCTAAATTATCATAAGGACAAACACACACACCCATGCCCGAGGGAGGACTCGAACCTCGACCGGGATCAGCCGCACAGTCCGTGACTGCAGCGCCTAAGACCGCTCGGCTAATCCCGCGCGGCTTTAGTGTGGGAAACTTTTCTGAAAACTACTAATGTAGTATTGCAACTTATAATTTGTTGGACATGGTATCAGATGTGGTACAGTTTGCAGTTCATATACACATGCTGTTGTAAACAATAGGTTCATGCCTGATTATAACGAAAATAATGATGAACCTTGGGTTTCATGTGTCGATGCAGCTGGATATTGATGTAATTTCTACTGCTCTTTGATTTTGCATGGGTTTATGGACTCTTTTATGATACCAGTTGGTTCAGATAAGATTCATTTTTAAGTTGATCTTGAATATCAGGAAATATCCAAGAACTTTTCTTCAGTCTACCATTATTCACAGATAAAATACTTCCACCACAAAGTATCAACGAGGTAGGAGTTCCATGGAAGTCGATTTTCATACTACGCGATAAAATTAGTTGATTCATTACAGAAAGTCAAAGCACTCAAACAATAATCATATTCTAAGCGAAATTCAGCGGATATGATCATTCCATTAAGCTCCTTGGATGAAAACATATGTCGATATTAATGCTGAAAAACGTACAAATGGAAAAAAAATTGAGAAGATTTTTCAAACTTATGATGTACAGTGTTCTGTGCAAGACTACGCAGAATGTACAAAAAATGAATAATATGTAGGAAATAACAAGCTGGGAAGGTATGTATGAAACTGCTGCTCTGATTGATAAGCTGAATTTCAAGTGAATTGTGGTATTTACAGACAATATGCTTCCTATTCAATTAAGCAGACTTATTGTTCCTGATGAACCCATATCAGCAGGAATAGCTATTTTGACATTTCTAAGATTCTTCATGTAGAGTTACATTATGGATATGCGTTGAAGAAATCTGAGGCAAAAACGTTATAATATGTTACATAGGCAAGCGGAGCTTAATCTGTCATTTAACTATCTCAGAAATTTTTCATGTTATCTAAAGTGATGTACATAAATGGTTTGATAATTTGGGTAATCTCAACAGAAACGTTTATGACATCCCATGCATCAATAAAACGAATGTAGGTGTAATGGAAGATGTATTTTAAGGCGACATTATTACAGAATTCGTAGGTCTGAGAGAAAAATTGTATGCTCTGGAATTTTGAACACAACGTATAATGTGTTGAGCGAAAGATGCGAAACGCTCACCAGCTATGGAATTGAGCACAAATGATTTGGAAAATGTGAATTAAATCGTGTTGATAACTCGATTGCCAGTACATACACTCCTGGAAATGGAAAAAAGAACACATTGACACCGGTGTGTCAGACCCACCATACTTGCTCCGGACACTGCGAGAGGGCTGTACAAGCAATGATCACACGCACGGCACAGCGGACACACCAGGAACCGCGGTGTTGGCCGTCGAATGGCGCTAGCTGCGCAGCATTTGTGCACCGCCGCCGTCAGTGTCAGCCAGTTTGCCGTGGCATACGGAGCTCCATCGCAGTCTTTAAC
The DNA here is from genome assembly GCF_023864345.2 of Schistocerca serialis cubense. Lineage (NCBI taxonomy): Eukaryota > Metazoa > Arthropoda > Insecta > Orthoptera > Acrididae > Schistocerca > Schistocerca serialis. The sequence continues at coordinate 143,258,900 of NC_064646.1, forward strand.
ACTGGTAGCATGCCGCGACAGCGTGGACGTGAACCGTATGTGCAGTTGACGGACTTTGAGCGAGGGCGTATAGTGGGCATGCGGGAGGCCGGGTGGATGTACCGCCGAATTGCTCAACACGTGGGGCGTGAGGTCTCCACAGTACATCGATGTTGTCGCCAGTGGTCGGCGGAATGTGCACGTGCCCGTCGACCTGGGACCGGACCGCAGCGACGCACGGATGCACGCCAAGACCGTAGGATCCTACGCAGTGCCGTAGGGGACCGCACCGCCACTTCCCAGCAAATTAGGGACACTGTTGCTCCTGGGGTATCGGCGAGGACCATTCGCAACCGTCTCCATGAAGCTGGGCTACGGTCCCGCACACCGTTAGGCCGTCTTCCGCTCACGCCCCAACATCGTGCAGCCCGCCTCCAGTGGTGTCGCGACAGGCGTGAATGGAGACGTGTCGTCTTCAGCGATGAGAGTCGCTTCTGCCTTGGTGCCAATGATGGTCGTATGCGTGTTTGGCGCCGTGCAGGTGAGCGCCACAATCAGGACTGCATACGACCGAGGCACACAGGGCCAACACCCGGCATCATGGTGTGGGGAGCGATCTCCTACACTGGCCGTACACCACTGGTGATCGTCGAGGGGACACTGAATAGTGCACGGTACATCCAAACCGTCATCGAACCCATCGTTCTACCATTCCTAGACCGGCAAGGGAACTTGCTGTTCCAACAGGACAATGCACGTCCGCATGTATCCCGTGCCACCCAACGTTCTCTAGAAGGTGTAAGTCAACTACCCTGGCCAGCAAGATCTCCGGATCTGTCCCCCATTGAGCATGTTTGGGACTGGATGAAGCGTCGTCTCACGCGGTCTGCACGTCCAGCACGAACGCTGGTCCAACTGAGGCGCCAGGTGGAAATGGCATGGCAAGCCGTTCCACAGGACTACATCCAGCATCTCTACGATCGTCTCCATGGGAGAATAGCAGCCTGCATTGCTGCGAAAGGTGGATATACACTGTACTAGTGCCGACATTGTGCATGCTCTGTTGCCTGTGTCTATGTGCCTGTGGTTCTGTCAGTGTGATCATGTGATGTATCTGACCCCAGGAATGTGTCAATAAAGTTTCCCCTTCCTGGGACAATGAATTCACGGTGTTCTTATTTCAATTTCCAGGAGTGTATTTCACTCCAAGTGACATAGAATTCCCACTACACAGCAATGTAAAATAACATTGTCGCCAACAGATGATAAACACTATATACTTGATGATAAAGAGAGCATCATAGCGTGGGGTCATTTTCGATAAGACATGGATATTCAGAAGCTGTGTGCGCAACAGTAGGCGATTTGAAATTGATTTAGCAGTAAAATACTAGTTGTAAACGTAAAAAAAAAATGGTTCAAATGGCTCTGAGCACTATGGGTCTTAACATCTGAGATCATCAGTCCCCTAGAGCTTAGAAATACGTAAACCTAACTAACCTAAGGACATCACACACACCCATGCCCGAGGGAGGATCCGAACCTGAGACCATAGCGGTCGCGCGGTTCTAGACTGAAGCGCCCAGAACCGCTCCGCCACAACGGCCGGCTGTAAATGTAATTTATTCAAATTGTAACCTATGCATTTTAGACGTTGGAAGGATGTAAATTGAAATTATAAATGTTAATATTAATGTAATACACATAAATTGTAACCTGTATGTTACTGAAGTAGAAAAGACGCAGTCATAGGTGTAATATAATAATGAAATGTATCACACTGGCTGTAGAAATATTATGAAAATGTGACTGTATCAGTGTTGTTGTAGAAAGGGCGAGTCAAAAGTCCTTGGCCACCTCCCTAAGTTGGAAGATTAAAAGTAAAATTGAAATGTGATGATGGGAACATAGGTTTGATGTGGGGCCGCAACTTTTGGAGTGAATGACATTCATGGCCGCCATCTTGAAATCCGCCATTTTGAATTCAAGTCATTTTTTTTTTAATGGGAAGGGGGTGTATGACACATCAAATAACACTCGCTTGAGCTCTGCAATTTAGTGGTGTAATTTGTTTTTGTCTGTCTTGTACAGTTTAGAGGTTATTAATGTTCAAAGTTGGGAAATTACCTTCATACCAACTGCTACAAAACATGTTCTAAGTGTTGTCCATCCCGTGCAATGCACAACTGTAGTCGCCGCAACCACTCTGACTGCACACGGAGGAGAGTGTCTCCCACAATTTGGTCACAGGCGTGTAGTATGCGTTCCTCCAGGTGTCTCAAATCACGAATGCTCTCAGCATACACTATCTGCTTAAGATGTCCCCTTAGATAAAAATCAAGGGGCGTTAAGTCAAGGGATCTGGGCGGCCACTCCACGAGACCACGGCGATACTTCCCTGGCAGTTGGTCCTCCAACCATTCACGGACACCAATGCCATAGCGCGGAGGGGCTCCATCGAGCTGAAAATAAAATGGGAAAATGCTGTCAGCGTTCAGTGTGGAAGGGAACACAAGGTCCTGCAGCAGTATCAGATACTGTGGTGCAGTTAAGGTGTTGTAAATGAAAAATGACCCAATGATGCGGGTGTCCCATGTGCCACACCACTCCATCACCTTCGCTGGACTATGTTCTCGAATTGGGGCAACCCAGTTCGGATTAGAGGTGTACATGTTCCGCTTTTAACCCGCCCATGCTTGCCCGGTGGCCAGGCGGGCAGGCCGCCGCGCGTTGTCAACAGAACGGGCGGGCTGCTTCACTCCCAGCCAAGCCAAGCAGAACCCAACCCGGGCAGGCTGCGGGAAACTTGCTTGCCTGCCCATATTACTGCTGAGCTGCGCTACGCAGCCGTTTAGACTGCGCGCTTCATTGTCGTACTATGAACGTTAATTAAAAGTTTTTATTTCACCTGAGCACCAAAAGACAAACCCTAACATTATATATATATTAATTTCAGGTAAAAAAATATTCGGTTTTATTTGTACATTCTTCCTTTACGCGTATATTTCGGGCTTATCTATATAAATAAAAATGAATTGCCAAATGCGTTGATAAGCGTAAAACTCGAGAACGGCTGGACCAATTCGGCAACTTTTTGTTTTTTTTTTTTTTTGCTGTGTTCGTAATTCTCAGGACAAGGTTTTTATGAAATAAAATTTTTCGAAAATCGACCGAAAATTTGGAAAATTTCAGAAAAACTGAAAGTGTGTTTTCATTGTGTCCGTGTGTTTGTATTGCATACAATCTTGATGAAATTTTGCACACTATACCTTGAAACCAAGAGCAAGGTCACAGTCTACTTAAAATTTCGTAGGGTGCATGGCAGAGGTTACTTTACCTAACGGAATTCGACAAATTGTACGTTTTTATTCCGATCTTGATGAAATTTGGCATACTTGATATTCAAAGCAGGATGAAGGGCGCTGTCTGCTTAAAATTCTGAATGGTACATGGCGGAGGGTACTTTACTTACACACTTCTACACCAACCTACAGTTTTATTCCGATCTTGAAGAAATTTTGCACACTTGACCATCAAGAGGAACATTACTGTCTACATAATATTTCGGACAGTGCATGGAAAAGAGTACCTTACAAAAGATTTTGACATCGTTTGCGGGTTACCATGTAATCCTTCTTCCTCTATACTGCTAAATGGTCTCAGGTCCTTAGCACACATTTCGACCCCATTTTCGGCCACTAAATCTTTGTCCTCTTTCAAGAAATTTACGGAGTGAGGGAACTGCTTGTCAAATTTGCACACATGTCGTAACATACTCGAGGCTCCTAAATAAGTACTTAAGAGCTTTTTACATAGTTTGCGTCTCGCGGTTCTAGGCGCGCAGTCCGAAACCGTGCGACTGCTACGGTCGCAGGTTAGAATCCTGCCTCGGGCATGGATGTCCTTAGGATAGTTAGGTTTAAGTAGTTCTAAGTTCTAGGGGACTGATGACCACAGCAGTTGAGTCCCATAGTGCTCAGAGCCATTTGAACCATAGTTTGCATTGAGACACACCTACCGATTTATTTGAAGCGGCCTCATAAACACACGAAAACGTTTCTTATGGGGCACTTGTGCTCTGTTTCGTTACCAGCATGTATTCGCCAGTTGTCAATTTTTTTTCAATCTCACTAAAGTCCGACCTATTCGTTGTGCTGCCCCCACCGTTGCGATAAATGTACTGCGGGCTAACTACCTGGCTACTCTAGTCACGGTAGCTTGACAGCGCAACCTGTTGTCAGGCGCAGCAAGCTGAGCGGGTCCCGTGAAACTTGGCAGGCCTGCGGGAACCCAGGTAGCCCGGGCTTGCGGGAGCCCGTATCGGCCGCATTACCCACTATGCCTCAGTACACGCGCACTCTTGTGTTTACGTCGCGGCAGGCTGACCTGCATGAATGGTTGCAGAGGAGCTAGGGGCAAGCAGGCTGCAAGGGGAATTTGTACACCTCTGGTTCGGATTTGCGTCACTCCAGTATCGACAATTATGTCGATGAACCTCCCTGTTCAAACTGAAATGCGCCTCGTCGCTGAACAGTATGCCCTTGGCAAACGAAGGATCCAGTTCGTGTTGTTCGGTAGCCCACAGGCAGAACTCCAACCAGCCATCAGGGTCATCCTGGTTAAATCGATGTTGCATCTGCAGCTTGTAAGGATGCCACTTATTGGTGTGCAGTATCCGGACAACGGAGGTTAGGCTTATTCCACATGCTAGGCCCACACGATGGGTACTTCGTTTAGGACTTTTCACAAACGACGTAACAACCGCAGTTTCCCCATTGGTGGCAGTCCTTGGTCGCCCACTACGTGCCCTATCGTGAACAGAGCCCGTCTCCCGGAATTTGGTGATCGCGTGAGCGACTGTGCTTTGCGATACCAGCTCTCCGTCTGGGTGTCGTCTGTTGTAGACAGGTGCTATTGTTCGGTAGCTACGTTCCCCTGATATAAGGATGATTTCGATATTCTTTTCATGTGTCAGACCCATTTTAGATCACCTGGAACAAAGAGAGACATGAGCCGGTATCAATGTAACTTTGAACGTTAATAACTTCTAAACTGTACAATATAGACAAAAAGAAATTACACCGCTCAATTCCAGAGCTCAAGCGAGTGTTATTTCGTGTGTCGTACACCCCCTTCCCATTTTAAAAAAATGACTTGAATCCAAAATGGCGGATTTCAAGATGGCGGCCATGAATGACATTCACTCCAAAAGTTGCGGCCCCACGTCAAACCTATGTTCCCATCATCACGTTTAAAATTTTACCTTTAATCTTCCAAATTATGAAGTAGACCAATGACTTTTCACTCGCCCAGCTCCGTTGCCTCAGCGTTTTTAATATGATGTATGCAAATCATTCTTGTTGAAACCTAAGTGGGTGAGAGAATATTGCATCTCCTTCATGCGTGTGTACATTTGCCTAGATTGTATCACATGAGACTTTTGGTGAAATGGCGTGAATTGTAAGACATCGTATGCAGGTAAGTGAAGTATATGCCTCTTCCTACCTGCAGTTAGCCGGCAGCGGTGGCCGAGCGGTTCTAAGGCGCTTCAGTCCGGAACCGTGCTACTGCTACGGTCGCAGGTTCGAATCCTGCCTCGGGCATGGATGTGTGTGATGTCCTTAGGTTAGTTGGGTTTAAGTAGTTCTAAGTTCTAGGGGACTGATGACCTCAGAAGTTACGTCCCATAGTGCTGAGAGCCATTTGAACCATTTTTGAACAGTTTTTGAACATACGAATACTGTGGTGAAAAGCAATCAAAGAGGAATAAGATGGGCTGGTCATGTAAATGGAATTCCAGATTCTCGAAGTGTTAAGAGAGCGCTTACAGGAAAGCCCGCGGTGAGAAGGAGAGGATGATGACCCAAGAATAGGTGGCAAGGAGATATGGGGGAAGTTTTCAAAGCAGTGGGAGCCAGGAATTAGAGAACGAAACCAATAGACAGAGAAGAATGTAGGCAGGTGACAAAGGAGTCCAAGGTTCTACAAGGACTGTAGCGCCAGTCAGAAGGCAAGTAAATAAGTCTCCAATTGGATGTCCGAATTGGGGGTTACGTTACATCAGGAATATTTTACCCAAGAAGATGCCATCATCATTTAACCATACAGAAGAGCTACATATATCGGGAAAAATAATGGCTGTAATTCTCCTTTCCTTCAATTGTTCTCGCCGGCCGCGGTGGACGAGCGGTTCTAGGCGCTTCAGTCCGGAACTGCGCGACTGCTACGGTCGCAGGTTCGAATCCTGCCTCTGGCATGGATGTGTGTGATGTCCTTAGGTTAGTTAGGTTTAAGTAGTTCTAAGTTCTAGGGGACTGATGACCTCAGAAGCTACGTCCCATAGTGCTGAGAGCATTTTGAACCATTTTTGAACAGTTTTTGAACATACGAATACTGTGGTGAAAAGCAAGTAAAGAGGAATAAGATGGGCTGGTCATGTAAATGGAATTCCAGATTCTCGAAGTGTTAAAAGAGAGCGCTTACAGGAAAGCCCGCGGTGAGAAGGATAGGATGCTGACCCAAGAATAGGTGGCAAGGAGATATGGGGGAAGTTTTGAAAGCAGTGGGAGCCAGGAATTAGAGAACGAAACCATTGGACAGAGAAGAATGTAGGCAGGTGACAAAGGAGTCCAAGGTTCTACAAGGACTGTAGCGCCAGTCAGAAGGCAAGTAAATAAGTCTCCAATTGGATGTCCGAATTGGGGGTTACGTTACATCAGGAATATTTTACCCAAGAAGATGCCATCATCATTTAACCATACAGAAGAGCTACATATATCGGGAAAAATAATGGCTGTAATTCTCCTTTCCTTCAATTGTTCTCGCCGGCCGCGGTGGACGAGCGGTTCTAGGCGCTTCAGTCCGGAACTGCGCGACTGCTACGGTCGCAGGTTCGAATCCTGGCTCGGGCATGGATGTGTGTGATGTCCTTAGGTTAGTTACGTTTAAGTAGTTCTAAGTTCTAGGGGACTGATGACCTCGGATGTTACGTCCCATAGTACTCAGAGCCATTTGAACCATTTGGACCTACCTGCAGTTATGAAACAACCATCGCCACTGGATGAGAATAATGCCGTGCACTGCTTGTCATTGCCATAGGAAAAACTGATATATCTATTTCCAAATAAGATATGTGACCTATGGAGGAACTGAAAAATGTGACTGGAAGGTAAAATAGTGAGCTGTTATAGGGAGAGTTTAATATTTTTGACGGCTTGGAAGTTCTCTGATTCGTCTATTTTCAAAAAAGAAGCAAGGCTTAGGAAAGGACACGTTACACGACATCATGTGTAGTGGCAACGGTAAAATACAGAGGAGTTGGCTTTACGGTAGGGAGAGTGATTTTCGTGGTTAGCATGTGATTCCCTTTTGTGCTTAATAAAATACTAAATGTGGAAGGATATGAAGACAGTGTACAGCATTATGTACTGTGTGCAGCAGAGGAGGAGTTCATAGACGAAGACGATATTCAGCATGACATTGCACTCTGTCATAAAGCATCGTCTGTGGCAACTGTGGACAGTAAGATTCCAGAAATGGGCTAGCCTTCCCAGAGTCCTGACCTGAGAGAGATTTAATGGAACACCTTTTGGATGAATTAAAACGACGGATTCGCTCCAGATCCCGCTACTTTTTCTGGCTGTGACTGTTGGGAAAGAATAGGCTCCATTCTTCCACAGACATTCAGATAGTTCATTGAAAATAACGCCAACAGAGTTCAAGCTGTCAAAAAGACGAACGGTGGAAACAGTCCGTATTAAAGTCCGCTAATGGGTGTCCACATACTTTCGATTTTTAAGTATATCTTCTTAGCTCCATTCTACCGGTATGATACGTGGTAATTCCATTTCTTCACATTTTCGGCTACTATTGTCTTACTTCAAACAAAATTTGGTTATTTTCTTACCTTTTTGTCGTATTCAGTGTAAATAATTATTTCATTTATCTCCGAAATTCGCGGTCTCAATTTGGTTCAGCTAGTTCTTTGGAGGAACTTGTTGTTCACTTGTGTATGTCAGAACTGGTGTCCAGGTGCCTATGCTGGTCTTTTGTTATTCGAAACCCATCCTAAGCTTTATGATTTTGGCTTATTACTTCTTCATTTATCTGTGTTAGTTGGGTTCGTATTTGAGTTGATGCTGACTACTTCCGAACGTATGTGCTGACTTTCAAACTATTAACTGAGTCGCTCTCATGTATTAACAAAATAATTTCATAGTATACAGGGTGTTTCCGTAACAGCGCATAAAACTGTAACAGATCGTAGAGAATGCTACACTGAACAATCTAGAGTCGGGGAAGCCAGCTTAAGGATATATGGAAGTAAACTTGTCTACCGCTTTGTCTAGCATTACTGTTTCCCAGCTCGTCTAGAACTAACATGCGTACAAGTTTACACATACTGAGCTGTTTAGTTGCATGTACATTATTTATTTCCTACAAGGAAATTAGGAGGACGACCCTGATTTGTATGAAGTCTTCATGCAGGTTTTGCTTACTTCTCTTGTCGAAGAGGTCGTTCTGTTGCATCGTATTTACATTGTCTCATGACAGAACATGCTACAAATCAACGACAGACCCATTCATTACTCAGTGCTGTTCAGAGATGTACAGTGCAATACGATGGAGCAGTACCGGTACAGTGTCGCAGAACTCACTGACGTGCACGTTGTGTATGGAGACGTATGTTGCAATAGTCTCGCTGCTGAAGGGCTGTATAGGGAATGATTTAATGACAGGTATCATCCGTCACGAAGAGTGTTATTTCTCTCGATCGATGGATGCGGGAGACCTGGTTCACTGGAAAGGAGAAACGAGGGACGTGGCAACATGAGGACCACTCGCTCACCCGATTTTGAAGAGGAGATGCTGGAACGTGTTCCAGCGGACCCCACTACAAGTACTCGTCGTACTGCACGTGCAATGGCCGCTGCACGCACTAGCGTGTGGCGAGTACTCCACGAACAATTACACTAGTATCACGCACAACGAGTCTCTGTAATGCTTGTGTCTGACTTTGTACCAAGGGTCGCATTGTGTCAGTGGTTGCTCCAACAATAGATTGACTGACCAAATTTCCTCCTAATCGTGCTGTTTACTGACGAAGCCTCATCTGATCGCGATGGTATTTGGAACAGCAGGAATAGCCAAGTGTGGGCCGAAGAAAACCCTCACGCTGTGGTGGAGTCACATCATCGAGTACGTTTTGCTGTGAATACCTGGGCCGGCATTGTAGGCGTCAATCTCATTGGGCCATATCTTCTATCTGGCCGTCTGCGTGGCCACCTGTACTTGAGATTCGTACAAAGAGTTCTACATGATTTATTGGAGAATGTACCTTGGATGTTCGTGAGAGGATGTGGATGCAACATGACGGTGCACAGCCTCACTTCAGTGTCGATGACCGCAACCATCTCAGTGCTGTATTTCCCGGTTGCTGATTGGAAGGGAAGGTTCTATTACATGACCTGCGTGGTCATCTGGCCTGAATCCCCTTGATTATTTCCTATGGTTCCAGTGGGAATATCTAAAGTCACTTGTATGTGAGACCCCAGTGGAGACGGAGATGGAATTAGTTGCCAGAATTGTAGCTACCTGTACTGTGATTAGAAATACATCAGGAATATTTGTCAGGGTGCATCAGAATCTTGTTCGCCGATGATGTTAAGGTTGATGTTGATGGCCGTCAGTTTCAGCATATTCTTTAAGATGTAGTACAAATTGTACGTTCATTATGTCAGTCATGGTATTTGCACTTAACTGTAACTAATGTAAATAAAAAAGTAGACAGTAATCTGATTTTATTCCTATTATCTCCTTAAGCTCGGTTCTACGATCCCAGGTTCCCTACCTCAAATTGTTCAGTGGAGCAATCTCTATGTCCTATGTCTTGCACGCTCTTATGGATACACGCTATATCTGTACTGCTGCATCAAAGACAGACTGTTCAAATGTTAACTGTTGAAATATATTAACATAATACTACACTGATGCTCATAAATTAAGGATAATTGCAGAATGTGGTGCCACACACCGTGGCACCACACAAAACTAGCGCTAATTGCATAGGCACATAGGGAACACACACGACACAGATCTGTAAGTCCACGGTATTGGTGATATATTGAGAAAATCGTCCCGAAATACATGTGCTACAAAACGCCACTGTTTCCTGCGCATGTACCCCGACATCAATATGGGATATGATCATCATGCACACGTACACGGAGCGCACAACGGGTTGTCATACTCTGGATCAGGTGGTCGAGCAGCTGCTGGGTTATAGCCTCCCATTCTTGCACCAGTGCCTGTCGGAGTTCCTGAAGTGTCCTAGGGGTTTGAAGACGTGCAGTGATACATCGACCGAGATCATGCCAAACGTACTCGATGGGGTTTAGGTCTGGAGAACAGGCAGGCCACTCCATTCGTCTGATATCTTCTGTTTCAAGGTACTCCTCCACGATGGCAGCTCGGTGGGGCCGTGCGTTATCATCCATCAGGAGGAAGGTGGGACACACTGCACCCCTGAAAAGGTGGACATACTGGAGCAAAATGACGTCCCGATACACCTGACCTGTTACAGTTCCTCTATCAAGGACCTGCAGGGGTGTACGTGCACCAATCATAATCCTACCCCACATCATGAAACTACGACCTCCATACAGATCCCTTTCAAGGGGTTAGTATCTGTATCCTGGTTCACGTCAGATGAAAACCCGGCGATAATCACTGTTCAGACTATACCTGGACACGTCCGTGAACATTACTTGGCACCACTGTTCCAATTACCATGTACTCTGTTCTTGACACTAGGATTTACGGGCTCTCCTGTGACCAGGGGTAAGTGGAATGCACCTTGCAGGTCTCCAGGCGAATAAACCATGTCTGTTCAGTCGTCTGTAGACTGTGTGTCTAGACACAACCGTTCCAGTGGCTGCGGTAAGGTCTTGAGCAAGGCTACCTGCAGTACTCCGTAGCCGTCTGCGGGCACTGATGGTGAGATACCGGTCTTCTTGTGGTATTGTGCACTGTAGTCTTCCCGTACTGTAGCGCCTGGACACGTTTTCTGTCTGCTGGAATCGTTGCTATAATCTTGAGATCACATTTTGTGGCACATGGAGAGCCTGTGCTATGACCTGCTGTACTTGACCAGCCTCCAGTCGTCCTAGTGCTCTATCCCTCATAATGTCATCAAAATATGTTCTTTGAGCCATTTTCAACACACAGTCACCATTAGCACGTCTGAAAACGTCTGCACACTTACTCGCTGCTCCGCACTCTGACATGCACCAACACACCTCTGCCTATGTGGACTGCTGCCAGCGCCACCGTGCGGCGACCACAGGTCAAATGCACCACATGGTCATACCCCGAGGTGATTTAAACGCGCAAACCGCCCACCAGAGCGTAATTTCACCATGTATCAGCATTATTCTTAATTTATCAGAATAAATGTATGAGACTGGTTCATTAATCACGTGAGAACTATTCAACTAATTGTCTGAAAACTAACAAGTGCATTCAAAATTAGACACTATTACCTACAATGTGAACCCAACTAAGACACAAAAATATAGAAATAGTATGATTAAATGAAACTGCTCGTCCTTCTGCCAACGGAGTTTTCGAATTTCACATTTATGGTTTTCGTTCTACGTCTCCTTCTCGTAGCTTACACTACTATCTTAGCAGTTCCGTTGGGATCGGCACTGTAAACTGTTTCTGAGCGATCAGCAGGAAATTTCGGTTGAAAAGCTATGCTTCTGGCTCTATCGCTGATATTTCAAAACTTTTCTTTTGAAAAAATTGTTCTAGTTTGGAAACTATTCGTTCGGACCATCTTACGTTTACTGTGATTAATTTAATTTTAAAACTTTAAATGGCAACTACTCTGTCTTGAAGCCGCTGCACCAGGCATGACTAAGCGTTACAGCTACATGTGATTGCGAAACAGCTGGTCAGACCAAAAATACCGCCTGTTAGTGTCCAACGGTGCGCCGTAACGTATGTGAGCTGTCGTGGAAGCCTACACGTCCAGCCTCGACCCGTGGACTCCCAACAGCGTGAATCACAGCAGAGCCGGCCGGACATGTGCCGCGCTCTGCTCTGAGTGTGTGTGTGTGTGTGTGTGTGTGTGTGTATTACACACGCGCCAACTGTGTCAGACGGCGTGGTCGGAGGCGGTGACACAGCGAAGGTTAGCAAGCAGGGGAAAAGCTCTAAGCGAAATAAGTGTACCAAGGCCTGCATCCTTAACATCACATTTCAAAATACTAGAGGTTAGCTTAAAAACTACTGGACTGATCTACTTCTTAGGCCTTCTTAGTCACTGATACCTATCTTTCCTAAGATTGCACAGATAAGCTCACCGAAAAAGAAATTTGCACGTTTCATTCGGTCCATAGCGTATGAACACGCGCTAGATCGCTCAGGGGGAGGGAGGGTATAGATGGGGCAGGGAGGGGGGGGGGGGAGGTATCGTGGAATAGGGCAGGAAGGCGGTCATCCCGTCAGCAATAACGTTTACGTGCGTGGTGACATCAGCGCTGCCGCACCCGATTGTGTACTGTTCCTCACCATATGACGTCTGGGTGAATGTTGCATTTGGTGCTTAATCTGGGTCAAGACACGAGTTTCTCTTGAAAAGATGAGAATAATATCGGACTTCCTATTATTTTATTATGACAAACAACCTAAGCGCGTCATTCTTATGGTGACAAACCGCCAGATGCGAAAGTAAGTTCTTGAGGATCCTAAAGGAGTGTTTATAACAACCGTTGTGTTTACTACCGTAAACACTGTGATGGAAATGTGTGACGTGTTGCATCGTCAAACCGGCCGGGGTGGCCGAGCGGTTCTAGGCGCTTCAGTCTGGAACAGCGCCACCGCTATGGTCGCAGATTCGAATCCTGCCTCGGGCATGGATGTGTGTGATGTCCTTAGGTTAGTTAGGTTTAAGTAGTTCTAAGTTCTAGGGGACTGATGACCTTACAAGTTAAGTCCCATAGTGCTCAGAGCCATTTGAACCATTTTTTGCAGCGTCAATCCGCGGTCTATTTTGTACTGCTCAAACACATTCAGCATCCCAATATACCTTCACATCTGTGTCATCTCCATAAAGGACGTACTCACCATACCGCATAAAGCACGAAGAAGCAACAAGATCGCCCTTGGCCAATTCAGTGAAACATTATTTTAATTAAAGCTAGTTCAGTCAGCCTAAAATTCGAGGAGCGTTCAATAAGTTATGTAGTACATAATTTTTTTCTGAAATCAGTTTGCTTTTATTCAGGTTTCCAATACACCATATTACTCCCTACTCTTTCGGCTACAAAACACTATTTTTCAACATAATCTCCGTTCAGTGCGACGGTATTATGCCACCTTCCTGGGAGGGCTTGTATGCCCCCATGTTACCACTCTGTTGGTCGACGTCGGAGCATCAACATCTTCCCCGTCATCCACGTATTGCTTCTCACTGAGGCATATGGAAATCGGAAGGTATAAGCTGAAGGCTGAATGACCAATGAAGTTTTGCAATCTCCTCTCAGGTACGCAGACTTGTGTGACACCTTGCGTTGTAATGGAGAAAAGGAAATTCGTTTCCATTTTTGTGGCAATGAACACGTTGAAGTCGTATATATTTATATGGATATAGTGTCTGTACTTTCGGACATGTGTGCATCCGCACATAAGAAGAAGGGCATGGCCGGTATTGCCAGAACTATGTATTTATACGGATGTGGTGTCTGTTCTTTCGGACATGTCCGAAAAAAACAGACACCATTGATGACCGGCCAAGACCTTTCTCCTCTATGCGGATGCACACATATTACCCGAACCCTTACGGGACTTGGAAAGAATGTCTTCCACGAGTAATGAGTGTGTTGGGGTGGGACACTGCGAACGTAGTGTGTGGATATACAAGGTGAGAATGTGAGTCTCGCGGGAGGCATGCGCGAGATAGTCCCTCCAGTCGCACTATCCTCTGTCCCCTTGGTGGCTCAGCTAGATAGAGCGCTTGCCATGTAAGCAGGAGATCCCGTGTTCGAGTCCCGGTCGGGGCACACATTTTCACCTGTCCCCGTTGAGGATTTTGTGCACGAACTGACTCCTCGATTATGTCCCATAAATGTTTGATGGGATTTACGTCGGCCTATTGAGCGGCCAACGGTTCCGTCGAACTGTCCAGAATGTTCTTCAAACCAGTCTCGACATGTCGCATTGTCATCCATAAAAATTCCATCGTTGCCCGCGAATACCAAGTCCATGAATAGCTGTAAATGGTCCCAGAGTAGCCGAAAATAATCATTTCCAGTCAATGATCGGTTTAGTTGGACCAGAGGACCCCGTCCATTCCATGTAAATACAGCCCACACCATTATGGGGCCACCATCAGCTTGTACAGTGCCTTACTGACAACGTGGGACCTCGCTTCGTGGTGTCTGCACCACACTCGAACCCTATCGTCGACTCTTACGAAGTGAAATCGAGACTCATCTGACCAGACTATGGTTTCCAATTCGACTAGGATCCATCCGATATGGTCACGAGCCCAGGAGAGGAGCTGCAGGCGATGTCGTACTCTTAGTAAAGACATTCGCATCGGTCGTCTGCTGCCATAGCCCATTAACACCAAATTTCGCCGCACTGGCCCAAAGCATGCGTCCATCGTTTGTCCCATATTTATTTCTGCGGTTATTTTTCGCAGTGTTCCTTGTCTGAGAGCAATGATCGTTAAGTGTCCATGGTGAGAGGTAAGGCCTGAAATATGGTGTTCTCGGCCCATTCTTATGCACTGTGGATCTCTGAATATCGAATACTAGCTCCAACCACCATTCCACGTCCAAATTCTTTTAATTCCCGTCTTGCGGCCATCATTACATCGGAAATCTTTTCACGTGAATCAGCTAAATTCAAATGACAGCTACATCAATGCACTGCCCTTTCATACCATCTGTATGCGTGCTTAAAGGAAATGAAACTCAACCGCGATGGCTGGGAAACAAAAGAATTTAGTATTCTTGGAGACAAAAATGCTTGTGTTATTTTGTACCTTCAGCTGTAAGTTTTATTGAGTGACGTGAATTCGGATAAAATTCAGCCTTTCAGCTTAAACTGCTATTCATGTACAACTTCCGATTTGGGTACCGAGAGAAGTGTCCCACAGGGTACGATCATCATTCAAAACCCGGTCCATCCATCTCGATTTAGGATACCATTTGTTTCCCTAGCCTTCTTCAGCCACGGATTGTTCTCTGTCTCTAATGAACGCGTTATAGTTCGGACATTACACCCTATTCGAACTTTCAGTATTAGGTCGCCTACGTGTATTTTAAGCAATTTTTTTACCGTTACGTTACAAGTTCACAATATTATTAACATCCCAATGACAGTTTCTAAATTAATTTAACGATTTCGTTCCAACCTATTTCGCAGTACGTAAATCTTCGCTTGTGTTTGATCGTAATGTCACAGTTAGGCCATTATTAGCTGGACAGAAGTTTGAGAACTAATCGTTGTTGACGATATTTTGAATTCAAACGCTTATATAAACACATATAAAAGTAATGATTTGAAAAGAAGCTCTCATTGAAAACAACTTTTTGTTTGCAACGTGATATGCATGAGTATGTACAAATCTTAAATTATCGATTTTCAGTGTACCCCCACAGTTTGGAGACATCAGTCCAATAGAAAATTTGTTGCCTTTATTTAAGTAAACCGTGAATAGCAAATGCTCGTCGTTAAATTAGCAACATGGAAACGTCCTGGGCATAAATAGGTCCTGGGGTTTCAGCTAAAGTTTTGAATTCAATACCTAGAAAACTACGAACCATAACAGAAGCAAAATGACTCTATACTAAATATTATAGTATAAGAAATACTCAAGATATATTTATATAACTACTTTCATTGTACAAAATTCTTTATATGAATAGAGGCTTAAGAAGTCCTCATAACATCGTTACAGGGGTACGTCCTTTGCACGCAGTTCTTATATCTAATTAATTATTTAGTTTTGTCTTATAATTTCGGTAATTCAGAATTAGAGTGCTATGTTCGTTTTAAACAAATATTATCTTTTTTAACTGTGACCAAAACTTATACAGAAACGAGACTGCAGTTATGAGAGTCAAATGCCATGAAAGTGAGGCAACAGGTGAGAAGTGCCTTATGTACACTGAGCAAGCAGTCAAGGAAACGAAAGAGATTTCTGAATAATTAAGGCCCAGCAAGAAGGAATAAAAACTTTGTGATTTGCCTTCGACTCTACGGTTCTCTGAGAGGCGGAAAATGACTTGGAACAGGACTTGACTGGAACTAATAGCGTCTAGAAAACAAGTTATAAGATTAAAATCAACAAAAGTAAAATAGGAGTAATTGAAGGTAATAGAGGTCAATTAAGCAATGCTGAGCGTATTAGATTAGGAAATGAGACACTAAAGTTTTGCAATTTGGGCAGAACAATAAATGATGATATCTGAAGTAGGGAGGATATAAAACGCAGACTTTCAATAGGAAGAAGAGTAGTTCTGCAAAAGAGTAATTTGTTAACATGAAGCATAAATTTAATTGTTACGAAGACAATTGCCTGGAGTGTATTGTACATATGCAAGTGAAACGTGGGTGATAAACAATTCAGGGAAGAAAATAATAGAAGTTTTTAAAATGTGGTTCTCAGGATGATGCCGAAAATTTGAAAGACAGATAGAGTAACTAATGAGGAGACACTCAATCGAGTTTGCATACAAAGAAATTTATGGCACAGCTGGACTGAAATAAGGGGTCGGTTGATAAGAGACATTCTGAGCATCAAGGAGTCGTCGCTTTGTTAATAAAAGGAAACGCGGGAGCAAAAATTATAGAGCTAGGCCAAGACTTGAAACAGTAGGCTGATTCAAATGGAGTTAGGTTCTGGAAGTTGCGAGGCTTTCACAGCATAGCCTAGTGTGGAAAGGAGCATCGAAAATGTCTTCGAACTGAAGACAGCAACAACAAAGCAAGAAAATAGAAGAGCATGAGGGTATGAATACCGGTATTGACTGCTGTGCGAATACCTCGAAGATCAATGTGGGGAGGTACTTTTAAGTATTTGAAAAAATTCACGTATCACTTCCATAATACACAATC
This sequence comes from Schistocerca serialis cubense, assembly GCF_023864345.2. NCBI lineage: Eukaryota > Metazoa > Arthropoda > Insecta > Orthoptera > Acrididae > Schistocerca > Schistocerca serialis. The sequence goes on from NC_064646.1 coordinate 143,276,012, forward strand.
CCGTAGTAACAAAGGTGCCGATTTCAATAATTAAATATTTTATCATTACTGAACAACTAGCAGAAGGCGCGAATTATTCGTTGTTGCGTATACGCAGACCTGGTGAGCGCCCTTGTCGGGCTGGTCCGGTGACCCAGATGCCGCCACCTACAGCAGAATAACAACAGAGGTCGGCGGTCAGTGGGCCCGTGCCAGCACAGCCCAACACGTAGCGAGAGGACCCTCTGGAATGCTGCACTCACTGGGGCAAGGTTACGGCGCTTCGCAAGCACCGCCACCGTGACTAATGGAAGTCAGACACGTGCTTTTCAAGGTCGCCGACGCCTTTGAGTCAGTAGCTGTTCATGTTGTTATTGTTGCTGTTGTTTTTGAGGTTATCAGTTCGAATACTGGCTTGATGGATCTCGCGGCTGCTGGCCGCTGTGGCCGAGCGGTTTTAGGCGCTTCAGTGCGGAACCGGGCTGTTGCTACGTTCGCAGATTCGAATCCTGACTCGGCTATAGATGTGTGTAATGTCCTTAGGTTAGTTAGGTTTAAGTAGTTCTAATTCTAGTGGACTGATGACTTCAGAAGTTAATTCCCATAGTGCTTAGAATCATTTGAACCATTTTTGACCTCTCGACAGTTTATGATGTAGTCCTAAGACTGGTTTTATGCTACTTTCCATGCTACTCTATCCTGTGCAAGCTGCTTCATCTCCCAGTACTTACTGCAACCTACATCCTTCTGAATCTGTTTAGTGTATTCATCTCTTGGTCTCCCTCTACGATTTTTAACCTTCACGCTGCCCTCCAGTACAAAATTGGTGATCCCTTGATGCCTCAGAACATGTCCTACCAACCGATCCCTTCTTCTAGTCAAGTTGTGCCACAAACTCCTCTTCTCCCCAATTCCATTCAATACCTCCTCATTAGTTATGTGATCTACCCATCTAATCTTCAGCATTCTTCTGTAGCACCACATTTCGAAAGCTTCTATTCTCTTCTTGTCCAAACTATTTATCGTCCATGTTTCACTTACATACATGGCTACACTCCATACAAATACTTTCAGAAACGACTTCCTGCCACTTAACTCTATACTCGATTTTAACAAATTTCCCTTCTTCAGAAACGCTTTCCTTGCCATTGCAACTCTACATTTTATATCGTCTCTACTTCGACCATCATCAGTTATTTTGCTCCCCAAATAGCAAAACTCCTTTACTACTTTAAGTGTCTCATTTCCTAATCTAATTCCCTCAGCATCACCCGACTTAATTCGACTACATTCCATTATCCTCGTTTTGCTTTTGTTGATGTTCATCTTATATCCTCATTTCAAGACACTGTCGATTCCGTTGAGCTGCTCTTCCAAGTCCTTTGCTGTCTCTGACAGAATTACAATGTCATCGGCGAACCTCAAAGTTTTTATTTCTTCTCCATGGATTTTAATACCTACTCCGCATTTTTCTTTTCTTTCCTTTACGGCTTGCTCAATATACAGACTGAATAACACCGGGGATAGGCTACAACACTGTCTCACTCCCTTCCGAACCACTGCTTCCCTTTCGTGCTCCTCGACTCTTATAACTGCCATCTGGTTTCTGTACAAATTGTAAATAGCCTTTCGCTCCGTGTATTTTACCCCTGCCACCTTCAGAATTTGAAAAAGAGTATTCCAGTCAACATTGTCAAAAGCTTTCTCTAAGTCTACAAATGCTAGAAACGTAGGTTTCCTTTCCTTAATCTTTCTTTTAAGATAAGTCGTAGGGTCAGTATTGCCTCACGTGTTGCAACATTTCTACGGAATCCAAACTGATCTTTCCCGAGGTCGGCTTCTACCAGGTTTTCCATTCGTCTGTAAGAATTCGCGTTTGTATTATCCAGCTGTGACTTATTAAACAGATAGTTCGGTAATTTTCACATCTATCATCACGTGCTTTCTTTGGGATTGGAATTATTATATTCTTCTTGAAGTCTGAGGGAATTTCGCCTGTCTCATACATCTTGCTCACGAGATGGTAGAGTTTTGTCAGGACTGGCTCTCCCAAGGCTGTCAGTAGTTCTAATGGAATATTGTCTACTCCCGGCGCCTTGTTTCGACTCAGGTCTTTCAGTGCTCTGTCAAACTCTTCACGTAGTATCATATCTCCCATTTCATCTTCATCTACATCCTCTTCCATTTTCATAATATTGTCCGCAAGTACATCGCCTTTGTGTAGACCCTCTATGTACTCCTTCTACCTTTCTGCTTTCCCTTCTTTGCTTAGAACTGGGTTTCCATCTGAGCTCTTGGTATTCATACAAGTGGCTCTCTTTTCTCCAAAGGTCTCTTTAATTTTCCTGTAGGCAGTATTTATTGTTATGGAAACGAAGAATTTTTTTTAAAATTAATATGAAGTTCGACAGCAAATGTAGCATGGGTCAGCCAGGAGTGACCGCGCTCTCGGAGCACGGGTCGCCAGCGGCAGAGGACCCCGGGACGCAGTGGGTGTGGAGCCGCCCCGCCATCGGGAGAAACCTGGGCCTGGCGCCTTGCGACACTGCAGGCGAGGCCGGCGCACCTCTGGCTGGCAGCCACAGTGTGTCCAGCAGAACGGCAGCATGCGCTCCTACACCGCCACACACCGCTGCCGGCTCGCCGTCCTCCTGGTAAGTCACGCCGGACCCGGCTGTCCACTAGCCTGTGCTCGCCTCACTCCGCCAACCAGCCCTAGCTCCGACGCCCCCTGCTGTCGTACTGTGAGCGTGCCCTCCGTGATCCATTTCGTATTCACATCGCACCTTTAAACCGGCAAGTCTTTAAGTGATTTAATTACACCCATATCTCATCCTAGCAGTGCACCTCGAATGATAAGAAATTTCGTGCATCCTCGTATTTGATAAAAAGCATATTTAAAGATCGTTGACAGCTATTCTTTATTTGACTCGTAAATTACAGATTTCAGCGATCAGTCGTCCTTTTTAAAATTTATAGCTAGGAGCTAGCCATCCTCAATGCACTATTATTTATGCTCAATGTTTGTAATGCCTGTTGGTCGGGCTTCATCCACAGTCCATTAAATACCACTGTTTGCGGAAGGCGGGCTCTATGGAGGACACATCGGTTGGTTACATGGCGCCATCTATTTAAAGTACGTATATAAACTGCAAGGGAAGTAAACCACTTCAAAATTGCATGACAATTACGTAAAATGAAACATAAGCAAAATTCTTACATTGTCGTCCGACTTATTTCATATTTGCCATCAAGAAATAAAATTTCCATGTTCACTCGTTGTGAGTCCGTTATTATTATTAAAACATTTAAATTATGTAAGGTGGGTAAAACGTTTTAAAAAAATTTCAATTTTTTAAATTTTTTTTCAAATTTTAATTTTTTCAATTTTTTTTTAATTTTAAAAATATTTTACCCACCTGATGTAATTTAAATGTTTTAATAATAATAATGGAGTCAACATGGAAATTTTATTACTTGATGGCAAATAAGAAATTAGTCGGACGACAATGTAAGAATCTTACTTATGAAACTTCCTGGCAGATTAAAACTGTGTGCCCGACCGAGACTCGAACTCGGGACCTTTGCCTTTCGCGGGCAAGTGCTCTACCATCTGAGCTACCCAGGCACGACTCACGCCCTGTCCTCACAGCTTTACATCTGCCAGTACCTCGTCTCCTACCTTCCAAACTTTTCAGAACCTGTGCCGGAAGTAAAGCATTGAGGACGGGGCGTGAGTCTTACTTGGGTAGCTCAGATGGTAGAGCACTTGCACGAGAAAGGCAAAGGTCCCGAGTTCGAGTCTCGGTCAGGCACACAGTTTTAATCTGCCAGGAAGTTTAATATCAGCGCACACTCCGCTGCAGAGTGAAAATCTCATTCCCTTGAAGTTTGTATACGTAGTTCACATATATGATGCCATGTAACCAACCGATGTGTCCTCCATAGAGCCTGCCTTCCGCAAACACTAGGATTCAATGAACTGTGGATGAAGCCCGACCAACAGGCATTACACGCATTGAGCATAAATAATAGTGGTATGTAATATACAAACCATATGAGTTAAACCATTAATCGTAACTTTTTATGACATCTTCTAACTATGTACTTCTTGTATTCTTAGCATTGGGAATGGCTAGCTTCTAGCTGAAATCTAGATCTGCCAATAAAATTTAAAAATGACGACTGATCGCTGAAATCTATAATTTACAAGTCAATATAACAGTCGCTGAATGCAACAGCTTTGTGAATGGAATGTAACCTGATATTCTTTATTAGCTATCGATTTCTATCATTGATTATCTTCAGGTATAATAAAACTATTTACAACAGCCTACGAGGAAACATGCTTATTGTAGCGTCAAATACGATAAAATCCATCCTACGTCACTGTCGTCAATAGTAAAATACACTATACCGCCAATAGTATTTAGCTGATGCGTAAGTTGGTAGCGTTTTTGTTTTGCATGCTGGTATTGCGGTCCCTATGCCTTTGCTTATAGACTGTCATTTTTTATTTGTAATTTAGTCTTGCTATTTGAGTATACATATTGTCAATTTGTCATCTGGATACAATGAGTGAAACTGTGGACGCTAGAAAACGGAGTGCCAACTGGAGAAAGCGGAACATATTAGACAAATTCCTCTGTTTGACTTCGACAGAGGGATGACAGCAGCAGAGCCAGCCAGAAATATTTGCGCCGTGTGTGGGAACAACCCTATTGGTCAGAGCACGACAAGAAAATGGTTTTCTCGTTTCAAAGAGGATCATTTTGACATTAGTGACTCTCCACGTTCAGGAAGACCTTCGAGGTCTGATGAAGATCCTTTAAACGCAGAGTTCCACAATGAACCACGTCAGTGAACTCGAGACCTGGCAAATCTGATGGGCCGTGATCATTCCACCATCGTGTGGCATTTGCATGCGTGGGGAAGGTTCAGAAACTGGCTTTGTGGGTAGCGCATACTCTAGCCCAAAATCACAAAAATCAGCGCGTGGCCATATGTGCGTCTCTGCTCGCTAGCCATCAATTGGCTCGTCAACAACGCCGACCACTCCTATCCTGTATAGTTTGGTGACGAGGAACTGTGCCTTCATGCTAACATAATGAAAAGAAAGGAATGGTTGAGCTGAAATAAAGCAGCAACTCCCCGTACAAAGGCCTGGGCTCATCCACAAAAGATAGTGTTATGCATCTGGTGGAACAGCGACGGTGTGGTGTACTACAAATTGCTTCTCTGAGCTGTAACTATCGCTGCTGACATTTATTTTCAACAACTGAGACGTCTTGCACCTGCAGTCCAATAACAACGACCAGGAAGTGTTCCGTGATATGATGCTACTTCACGATAACACCCGCTCGCATTCTGCTAGACTGATTAGAAACACTGTACAGGAGTTGGTTTTGGAATTCACTTCGCACCCCTTTGTTTGCCTGATCTTGTGGCCTCAAATTTTCACCTTTTCCGCTGTTTATCGAACAACCTCCAAGGAAGATTCCTTCCGGGTGAAAATGCGCTCCGAACATTGCTAGACGAGATCTTCACCTCAAAACATGTGATTTTTCAGTCGCGGAATCGAAAAGCTACTCACGAATTGGCAGTGGTAAAGGAGAATATACACTACTGGCCATTAAATTTGCTACACCACTAAGATGACGTGCTACAGACGCGAAATTTAACCAACAGGGAGAAGATGCTGTGATATGCAAATTATTAGCTTTTCAGAGCATTCACACAAGGTTGGCACCGGTGGCGACCTCTATAACGTGCTGACATGAGGAATGTTTCCAACCGATTTCTCATACAAAAGCAGCAGTTGACCGGCGTTGCATGGTGAAACGTTGTTGTGATGCCTCGTGTAAGGAGGAGAAATGCGTACCATCACGTTTCCGACTTTGATAAAGGTCGGATTGTAGCCCATCGTGATTGCGGTTTATCATATCGCGACATTGCTGCTCGCGTTGGTCGAGATCCAATGACTGTTACCAGATTATGGAATCGGTGGGTTCAGGAGAGTAATACGGAACGCCGTGCTGGGTCCGAACGGCCTCGTGTCACTAGCAGTTGAGATGACAGGCATCTTATCTGCATGGCTGTAACGGATCGTGAAGCCACATCTCGATCCCTGAGTCAACAGATGGGGACGTTTGCAAGTCAACAACCATCTGCACGAACAGTTTGCCGAGTTTGCAGCAGCATGGACTATCAGCTCGAAGACCGTGGCTGCGGTTACCCTTGACGCTGCACCACAGACAGGAGCGTCTGCGATGGTGTACTCAACGACGGACCCGGGTGCACGAATGGCAAATCGTCATTTTTCGGATAAATCCAGGTTCTATTTACAGCATCATGATGGTCGAATCCGTGTTTGGCGACATCGCGGTGAACGCACATTGGAAGCGTGTATTCGTCATCGCCATACTGGCGTATCACCCGGCGTGATGGTATGGGGTGCCATTGCTTACACGTCTCGGTCACCTCTTGTTCGCATTGACGGCACTTTGAACAGTGTACATTACATTTCAGATGTGTTACGACCCGTGGCTCTACCCTTCATTCGATCCCTGCGAAACCCTACATTTCAGCAGGATAATGCACGACCGCATGTTGCAGGTCCTGTACGGGCCTTTCTGGACACAGAAAATGTTCGACTGCTGCCCTGGCCAGCACATTCTCCAGATCTCTCACCAATTGAAAACGTCTGGTCAATGGTGGCCGAGCAACTGGCTCGTCACAATACGCCAGTCACTACTCTTGATGAACTGTGGTATCGTGTTGAAGCTGCGTGGGCAGCTGTACCTGTACACGCCATCCAAGCTCTGTATGACTTAATGCCCAGGCCTATCAAGGCTGTTATTACGGCCAGAGGTGGTTGTTCTGCGTACTGATTTCTCAGGATCTATGCACCCAAATTGCGTGAAAATGTAATCACATGTCAATTGTAGTATAATATATTTGTCCAATGAATACCCGTTTATCATCTGCTTTTCTTCTCGGTGTAGTAATTTTGATAGCCAGTAGTGTATTATTGATGACTGAAGTCTCTGTTATGTGTATCTGTGATGTTCATTAAACTTATAGAAAAACGCTATGAACTTATGCACCAACCTAATAGGATGTATTGACATAGGTAATCACCTGTATGCACATCATAACTCAGCGTTTCACGTCCAAGTGCTCGGCAGAGCGTTCACGAAACATATTCAGACTCCTCGTGGTTTTCGACCGTTCCAGTCTCGAATAGAATATTTGAAAAGTGAACGCTTAACTCTTTCGGAGGGACTTCTGATTCCCCTTATTCCCTCATGACGGTCATTTCTCACTATGTAAGTGGGAGTCAACAATACATCAATCTTCGTGACATGATAATTAAATGGACACCCTAGCTGCAAACAGGTGTTGATGTACTTCATTGGGGACATGTTGAAAATGTGTGCCCCCACCGGGACTCGAACACGGAATCTCCTACTTACATGGCAGACGTTCTATCCATCTTCTTCTTTTTTTTTTTTTTTACCTCTCGTTCCGCTGCTGCTCACGCTAACCACGGGACCATATTTTTTTTAATAACAAAAAAAAATTTTTTTTTCCAAAGCCAAACTCAAATTTCTTTTTCCTTTAAGAACAAATTGTGAGGAATAAACAAGGAAAAGATTTTTTTTTCAAAAGAAAACAGACTCCAATTCTACTGGTTTCTCCGTCCAGTAAACAAAAATGAGTCTCCTTCGTCTTGTTGGCGAAGAATCAATCTTTTGGAACATAAAAAAGTTTCTGAAAGCCAAAATCAAATTTCTTTTTCCTTTAAGAACAAATTATGAGGAATAAATAAGGAAAAGCTTTTTAAGTCGTCGTGCGACTTGTAGTTAAAGTCCAGTTCTTACAGGAGCTCCTGAAGTGTATCCGCCTACAGCATGCCATCTCGTCCAAACGTGTCTTCTCATGGCGTAGGCGTGGGTTCTGGGTAGCAGATATATTCAGTTCGGTTCGGTTTACACAGTTTTCAGCTTCTCAGGGCTTGGACGTTCCAGCTACTAGGTGGTCATCGAAAGTGCTCCGTAAGAAATTGGAAAAATATTGTTTATAGCGTGGTTTGCGTATCAGGACGCAGTGTCGTTCGTTGAGATAAGTCCAATATCCTAGCGTAGACTTGTCGCCAGAAGTAAAAAGATAGCGGATCGTGTGGCCACAGATCCAATTCACAGAGTTAGTTTTGGCGGAGGGGTAGAAAGTCTTATCGGGATACAAAAGCATGTGGACGTCGATCTGAGCCGGTGTCTGCCGAGTAAGAAATGCCAAAATTCGCCGCGCAAGTGTCCAGACGTGTAGCGCTGTGCCACAGTGGAACCGGTGGACATCCGTGTCATCCACTCCACAGTGGGTGCAGAGGGATGAATCGGCGAGATGGATGCAGTGCAGACGATCTCGGTTAACTTGTTTGCCATTCACGGTGATGTACCACGCTGATTGAACGTCTGATTCGAGCAAACGCGCATGGACCGCCTTCCATATGTGTCGCCACACGTACTGTGGATACTTACGTTCGATGGGGTTGGGCGGGCGGCACTGTTGTAACAATTCGGAGACTGTTTTCGTGAGGTAGAAACGTGTAAGTGGTAAGGACCGGTAGATATAACTGAACTCCAGGAAAAATCGTTGGATGTAATAAAAGGGGGTTTGAATGGTCGATACCAGTACTGGGGCGGACAAGGAGGCCGGTGCAAAGTTGTGAAGCAGGAGGCTAGTAAGGCTCTGCGGGCAACGATGCCAAAGTTTTAGTTGGGAGCTGACGTATAGTGCCTTGACACGAGGCGGCACGTGGATGAGTCCCACCCCGCCACGATCTCGTGGCAGTGCAAGGGATTCATACTGCACTTTGAATAACATCCCCGAGCTGACGAAGGAGCCGAAAGCCATCAACAGTCGTCGCGCCAGGAGATTTTGGACTGGTAGTACTTGAGCCACGTGTGGTATACGGGAAGCATGATACATGTTCACGTATTGCGCGCATTGGATAACGTCGAGAGCTCGTAGCCGGTGATCTGCGAGATTTGCTCTGATTGTCTGTAGCAAGCGTCTACCATTGATAGTCGCTGAGCGGCGCAGGTCTGCTGTGAAATCAAGTCAAAGACACCGTATGGTGGCGGCGACACTAAGGGGGGCAGCGCATCTCTCCGGCAAGCCCTCACCAACGAGCAGGACCTTGGATTTGGACACGTTGAGGCAGCTCCCCGACGCTTCGCCGTAAGTCGCCACCCATGTCAGTGCTGCTCGTACTTCATCTTCACTGCGCAGATATAGTACTATGTCGCCTGCGTAGGCTGTACAACAAAAACGGTGGCCTTGCACAGCCATGCCTTCCAAATGTTGGCGCATGCCCTGGAGCAGGGGTTCCAAGGCGAAAGCATACAAAATCGTGGAAAGAGGGCATCCTTGTCGTACAGATCGTGCGATGACCAGGGACGGTGTAAGACGACCATTGTACATGATTTTAGAGGTTGCACTACTCAACAGGCGCATAACCACTGTGACAATACCGCCAGGAAAACCCATATGCTGAAGAACTGTCCGTAAATAGAAGTGGTCAACACGGTCGAAAGCTTGGCTAAAGTCCAGTGAAGCCAAGGCGCCAGGGAGACGCTGATGATGCGCTAATGCTATCATGTCTCTGTAACGGCAAAGGGCCGTACGAATGTTGTTGTCGCCTCCTAGGGAAGTCTGGTCGCAGGATGTGACGTAACGTGCGACCTTCTTGAGTCGCGATGCCAGTAGCCGTGTGAATATTTTCATGTCGCTGTTGAGCAAAGTAATTGGTCGATAGTCCTGGACCCTCGATAACCCGCGCGGTTTATGTACGGGGATAATAATTCCTTCTAGAAAGGCGCTCGGGACCACTGTCATCGGTGACATCAGCTCTTGTGCGATTGCCGTCCACGTGGAAGCCAGCAAATAGTGAAAACTTTTATAAAATTCGATGGGTATTTCGTCAGGTCCAGGAGATCTGTTATCGGAACCCGCCTTGATAGCGTCTACCACTTCATCTGTGGTTACGTCGTCTTGGAGGTCATGCACTGCACCCTCCGGAAGAGTGTTCGTAGTAAGCTGAGTGACTTCTTTGACCAGTGCTGCAGAATGCGGTACGGCCGGGTAGAGCCCGGCAAAATGAGCATGGAGAGCACGACCGATGCTTTGTTGGGTGTCGTGCCGGCGCCCTTCCACATCAGTGAGGACTTGGATCAGAGCTCGTCGTCGTCGTTGTCTTTCCTGAAGGAGGTGGTACATCGACGGACGTTCTTGAGGGATTCGATTAGAAGCTCGAGAACGGACTACAGTGCCTTCCAAGTTACGCCGCATGATCAAGGAGATCTGCGCCTTCGTGCGATGGACTATCGACTGCCGGGCTGGCGAGAAAGGCATCATCGTACAGTCACGTAGAATGGTGTAGTAGAAGTGCAGGGTATTAGTTTGCCACGCCTTTAATTCCTTCCCATAACTCATCAGAGTTTTCCTGAGGGTCGGCTTTGCACAGGAGAGCCACCATGATAAGGTGGAATCATAGGCTTCTCGACGATGGTGGCAGCGTGCCCACGCTTCTTCGACCATACGGCGACAGTCTAAGGAGGTCAGGTGAGCGACATTGAGTTTCCACAGACCACGACTATGCCACACTTGCTGTCGGGCGAGCGTGACGTCACAGAGGTACGCATCATGGTCTGAAAAGGCCAAGGGCCAGACTTCCGCATGATGTGTGCCATCAGCAAGGGAGCGGGTAACGTAGATGCGATCTATGCGGCTTGACGAGTGAGAGGTGTAGAATGTATAGCCCGGTTGAATTCCGTGGAGCTTCTTCCATGTGTCAACAAGTCGGAGACGGTCGATGACCACTGAGAGAGATGCACAAGGGGAATGTCGCGGGAGTTGGTCCGCGGGCTCTTGTGTCGAGTTAAAATCCCCACCGAGTACCAAATCGTCCTGCGGACCGGTGAAGAGGGGTGTGACGCTTTCGGGAAAAAATGTTTGTCGGTCATGACGGCGGCCAGTGCCGGACGGAGCGTAGATATTAATAATACGCACGCCGAACAGTGTGAGGGCCATACCTCGCGCAGTGGGGAGGTAGATGACGTCCTCTGCAGGGAGTCCGTCGCGTAGCAGGATGGCGACGCAGCTACCGGTATCGGATGCGGGGGAAACATGGGCGTTGTACCCGGTGGGAACTAGGAAGTCAGCCACAAACACCTCTTGTAAGAGTGCTATATCCACATCCGCAGAGTAAATAGTGTCTCTGAACATGGCCAGTTTATGGGGGGCACGAATGGTGGCAAGATTCATCGTGGCGATCCGATATTGCATTGCTGCGTACGGCCACCCTCATTATTTGCAGAACGTGCGGTAGATGTAGCCGGCAGGTGGAGACCCGCCGGTGGTCCCGCCGTGGTGATAATTACTGGCGGGGCGCCAGCCCCAGTGTCGCCGAGGTGGACTCCTGTGCAGACACACTGGCAGTCTGTTCCACTTCTTCTTCGACGTCATCGGCCCAGGAAGCTGACGACGTGGACATGTGACGGTCACATACTTCCGGAACGGGTGTTGTGGATTCCGCAACATGAGTGGCAGGGGGACCGCCGTCATCATTCGTTGACAACGGCGAGGACACGTCCTTGGCTGGGAGAGTAGGCGTCACAGGAGGGGCGCCTGTTGCTGCCACATCGCGTGACTGGACGCAATGTGGGAGATCACCGTCAGACATCAGGTCGACATCTCGTGGGGCCGTCTGAGAAAGGGCGTCATCGGAAGGCGTTCGTCGTCGTTTCCTGTGTTTGCGAGGCGACCGCTGTTTTCTGATGTGGCCTTCTGAATCAGAATGTGGTCGCCCGTCGTCTGACGCCGAACCCGTCTGGACAAAGGCAGACGTCGGCACGGCACCGGGGTCGACGTCCATGGTTCCAACAGGAACATCGGTTTCGGTCTGCAAACCAGACGGTCCTGAAGCGAGCACTGGAGGCGACGCCGTGCTTGTGTCCTCGGCGCGTTGTGCTGCGGCGGGTGGCGTTGACGATGCTGCTGGCGCAATCGAGATTGGTACGACGGGGTCTTGTGCAACCTTGGCGTAGGTGATGGGTAAGGACGTGACCGTCGAAGCCTGGGTCTCTTCACGTAACGGCGTCTGTATTAAACAGCGGTGTAAGCATTCGGAACGTACATGTCCCTCCTGGCCACATCCTGCGCACGTTCGTGGCTGTCCATCATACATGACGATGGCCCTCACACCGCCAATCAGCAGGTACGATGGGACATGTTTCGTCAGCTCAATTTTTATTTGCCGGACGCCATTTAATACGGGGTTGGTGGTAAATCTTTGCCACTTCTCCGCGACGTGACCCAAGACGGTGCCATATGGTTGGAAAGCGGCAATGACCACATCCTGAGGCACCTCGAACGGGAGCTCAAACACCCGCAATGTCCGGAGACCGAGTCCAGCATGGACGACCGTCACAGCACCCATATGTCCATCAGAGTGTTTAAATTTCAGTCCGGTGGCATGACGGTGAATTATGTCATTGCAAATTTCCTCCGTCGACATCTTGATGTAGACAACACTTCCAGTGATGGAAAAATGTATGCCGATTACGTCCTGGAGGTTCAAACGTAGATCCTCACGTAGGAACTGTTCGACTTCGAAAGCTCTGGGTCGTGGATGTTCGGCCTGAAACGTTACTTTGATCCTTGCACGGCGGTACGAGTGTGTCATGGTTTACGTTAGTACTGGACTCGATAGACACAAATACCGCGACGCGGAAGTAAACACCGCCGAGAGCGGAGCGTCGGACGTCGCGCGGAGCAGCTCCGCACGCTAGCACGGCTGAGAGCCGACTGACATCTTATCTGCATGGCTGTAACGGACCGTGAAGCCACGTCTCGATCCCTGAGTCAACAGATGGGGACGTTTGCAAGTCAACAACCATCTGCACGAACAGTTTGCCGACGTTTGCAGCAGCATGGACTATCAGCTCGAAGACCGTGGCTACGGTTACCCTTGACGCTGCACCACAGACAGGAGCGTCATTCACCCCCATCGCCGTACTAGGCAAGGTCCTAATGGAGGTGGTTTGCCGTTGCCTTCCTCCGACCTTAATGGGGATGAATGATGATGATGAAGACGACACAACAACACCCAATCATCTCGGGCCAAGTGAAAATGCAGGATCCCGCCGGGAATCGAACTCGGGACCCCGTTCTAGGGAAGCGAGGACGCTACTACGAGACCACGAGCTGCAGACAACACATATGGTAGTTGATGTTATTTATTATGAATACTGTATTTGCTGCACTTCTTGTTCCAGAGGCCAGTGACTGGACTGTTTCCCCAGTGGCCAGAAATTATAACGTAACCAAGGGCGCCATACGATGTTTTGTAGGAGGGCGTGAGGGCGCTAGACCTGTGAGCATGGAGTATTTCTTAATTTTTAGGAAGAGGAGTAGCGACTTTTAAGTATCCGGGAAATCGTTCCAGTTCCTGCATTGTTAAAAGCCTTCATAGTTCCGAGTTTTAAATCATTTACTTGAAACTAAAGCACGTGGCTACACTATATTGTTTCCTTTCCCTAAGAGTTAGGCTGGTGGTTGGAGGGGGGGGGGGGGGCGGGGCGAGGGGAACCCCACCACCTTGCCCTGGGTATCGGCGTCCTTGAACTAACTGTCTGTCTATGGCAGAAAGTGAACACAAGTTACACTCTGGTAGCTTTCTTCTATTAGAACCTATGAGTAAAATGTACATACCTACCTCTTGGTTTTATGGACAGCCTTGTATTTCTATCTTGTCCATAAATATCTTTTTCAGTGATGCTGAGCAGCTTCGGAAAAATCTCCTCTTCCACTCGAATAAAATTACGAAACTCTCTATCTTGAAATTCGTAGGAGCGGTCGTATTCAACGGCAACGCAACATCAAGAACACAGATATTGAGCAAGTGTAGACTGACATTAGACACTATAACTACATTCGGTTTAAAGCTGAAAATAGGATGAAGATTTGATTGAGCTACGTAACGAATAACTTCTACTAGTATGTATGTCAGATCGTTGTAGAGCAGTGTCCGCTGTTCAAGTCATCAACGAGTCCAGAGTCTTCTTCACGGTTTTCTCCGTTCTTCTTCGACAATCGCTAACAGGGTTAACGCAGCAATTTCAGGCGCATCCATATTCGTAAGGAAACTGTGATTTACGCGCCAGATCCCGCACCAGATGCCGCAGACTGCAACTGGAGAGCGCGCAGAGTGTAAATCGCGTTAACTAGCTCGTCCCGTGTGTGGATGGCGCGCGTCCACGTCAGCGTTAGCTGCCTCGTCCCGTGTGAGGATGGCGTAGGACTCTCGGCCGGGGGCTGAATGACGGCTGGCGTTTCGTAAGCCGTAGCGCCGGAGGGTCTGAAGGCGCTCTTGACACCGCAGACCGCATCGCAGTGGCGGACTGAGTTATTACGGTTGCTCCCCTCCAAGGTCGCGGCCATGGGCGTCGCTCTGTTCCGTCACTAACGCGACATGAGTTGCGCTCCTACTGGCCAAGTTATCCCCACCTTGCGTCACACTTGACTGTAGCTGTTTCCCGGAAGATGCTCTCCAATTCATTCCACAGTCTAGTATTCATGATTCCGCGTGGTATCAAGTAGCAGGAAGTCGTAGAATCCTGAAGGAAGCAGAGCTGCTGACCCTAATTCCTTGGCCTATCTGTGTTAAACACAACGTACCCTGAACTTCCTGCGAGAGAAGAATTGGATCCCACCGAATTTTTTTACGACGCTACTGCCCTAATGGCGGTCGTAACAATGTGTGACCTGCAACAGAAAATCTTCGTTGATCCATTATGGATCGTGGGACGACGGCTGGCATGAACTTCTTGATGTGATAATTTACCAACAGCCGTATGATTTGTAGAAGTTTATTTTATTTTATGAACTTCTATGTGCTACCAGTTTCGGCATTACATTGATGCCATCTTCAGGCTCCACTCGTCGTAGTCGTAAAATCACTATACTCCGAAGGAGCCATATAACTGGATCCGTGAATCAATTCGTCCTGCAACAGCTCTTGGTGGCCAGGCGACACAGAGTCTGTGGGGCCTCAAGACTGCATCAATATAATGCCGAAACTGGTAGCACATAGAAGTTCATAAAATAAAATAAATTTCTACAATACATACGCTGTTGGTAAATTATTGCGTCAAGAAGGAAATGCAACAGAAAACGTTGCCCCACTGTCTTAAAGTGCATTTACATCTGTCCAACTTCCCGTGCGCTCTGGGTGTCTGCACAAAAGGCAATCAAGCGCATGCACCAGTGTAAACCACACGTCTCTGATTTGTGCACGCGCGCTATTGAGCACTGGTGTACGAGTCCTCCCCATCACAGACCTCGACACGCGCAACAATCTACCCCTGCTCGTGCTTGTCTCCGTTTGGTGGTACGTTACACTAGTCAGTTTTTCGCACGTATTCAGATTTGCCTTTGCACGAGCACTTTGACCGATTAGTCTAACGAGAAACACGGATTTTGGAAAGTACTGTCGTGCATTTCCCTTCTTGTGGATGGTTAACTCCGTCGGTTTTAAGACACAATGGAAACAACAAAGGCAGACCTGAACAAAATAAAAAGCCTCCTTTCGTATTTCCGTCAAAGATGAGAACAAATTCTGGAACTCTTGACATGCCAGAGCCGTCCTGATTTCTTCTCAAGCCGTTTTGAGTCATAAATAGTTTGCGGCGACGAGATCAAATGAAAGAAAATTGCAATTGTGCTTATGATTCAAAAAGTTGCTTTCACTTTTGTATGGGTTCTGAAAACCATGTGATTGCCTCCTAAAGTCACCAAACAGTATAGGAAATACCTCCTCAGTTGGGAATCTCGTGCGACATCCAACGACTCTTCTTCAGAGTTGGAGGCTGAAGGTAAACAAAAAAAATCTAACAAATCTAATTAAATGCTTTTGGCAAAATAAGACTATACCCAAGCCCCCGCCAAAGACACGCACATGTTCATATTCAGAAATTAGCACATTCAAATACTCTGTAACTACTCACTGTAAACGTTGCACAGGAAACAATCCTTCTGTTTGACAAGGGACTGGAAAACTTCTGGGGTTATGTTACATTTCCATCCAGTCAACTGGAACTTCAAACTGGGCCAACTCTTACCAGGATTCGAAACTGCAGAACTATCCTTGTCGTCACTGAAACAGGATCTTTGTATCTTGTGTTTTCCTTCGCTATCAGTGGTCTGTACCGTTGCCACCTTTGGCGAATAAAAAATCGGGGTATGTCAAACTTTAATACATCACATGCGACGACCTTACTAACGTTTGTTAGTTTTAATACTCATACCAAAACTAAACTACAAACGCCATACTAGAAAGTTAAAATACTTAAAAGTTAACCGTGTTTAGCTTATACATTGGTGAAAATCGGTGGGGCTGGGGCTGAAACTTACAGACGTACTTGCTGTCTGATGTAGCAGCCTCTAGAAGTCTCTTCACACGTAGGACATGTCAATGTAACTCTGTGCAGCTCATATTTTAGTTTATTTTTATAAGCAATTCACTTTTAAACAGATTTCACCTTAAGTTAGATTCGCTCGTCAGTTCACAAGTATTTCATCAGAAAAAACACCTGTTCCACGTTTGCATTGATCACAAAAACAGAAAAAAATTTCGCTGCCTTTAATAAGTTTGGGGCTGTAGCTTTACTAAGGAAATGAATGCATTTTTGGTCTGTTGGTAAATATGAAATTCTACACGTTTCAGTGACAGTTCTTAACGCTGCGAATTCATTGTACAATTCGTCACTGTTTATTTCTATACTATAGTCATTTCCAATATCCATAAGGCTACCAAAGGTCATCTCGTCTTTCATGCTCATGACAGTGAATTTCTTCAAAGGTCAGTCTTTTAATTAGTTTAGGCTTCTCTGATAATTGTTAGTAGCAGCTTTCCTAAATTTCTCCTGGTCTCATTAGCTCAAGCAATATCTCTAAATTTTGATTCACGTTATAACACAAAACGGTCATCTTTCAATCTCGATTCAACGTTTTATGCTCAGGTACTGTAAAAGGTCATAAAGATCTGTACGTTGCGTTTTCTGGTTTTCAAGTTGTAAAACCATGTAATAAAAGTCATATTACAGTTATGTATGAATTGTATACAAAAAAGGGAAGCCACTTTTCATTTTCTTCATCCACACCTTTAACGGAAGTCCATTTTAAAGAGTTGGCCTCTTTTCCCCTTAAGAGAAAAACTACGATCGAATAGCTGTCCAATGTCTTAGTAAACGCTCGAGAACCGGCAACAACGACAACTATCGTGCGGGAATAAGCCCATAAAATAGTTAAATATTCTTACTGAACAAACTTCAACTTATTTTTGCGTTCACGAGTTATCTTACTAGAAGATGAGAAGTCGTTGTAGACTTCCAGTACTAGACTGTCGACGCCGAATATAGCGAGCGTTATTGTCCATATTATTAATATTATGACAGCAAGTATTAGTTTCATTTACATTACTTTTTAAATATTTAAAACTCAGAAGAACTGAATGATGTTTTCCATAGATCATTACTACATTTTCTGCATGAAAATTTGTGTACTACCAACTTCCAAACTGGGTTCATCTGAAATAAACTTAGGTTTTCCGAAAACAGCAACAGCTGTTTCATTTGTATCGTCATAGAAACTTAGTAATTTTCCTTTCACCCTGATAATTCAGAAACTCTCCGCAGACTAAATGTGCCATCTTTTAATTCATTTTCTACGAATTCTACCGAAAGCGGAGACAACACTTTTGTGATAGCACCTCACATTTTGCATGCCCAAAATCGAGTATTGAACTTAACTTAGGTTTTTTGAAAGTTGTACTTCCTAGCTTAAGACCTTAACCAGTACAAACCAACAGTAGCACTCCATGATGTGCAGATGACAGTTCGGCTGCTGAAACATCATTGTCATAGAAGAACGTATTACAATAACAAATTTTCCTTCACTTGGAATATATAGCTGCCTCTTTAACGCCATTATGAAAACGAGGTGGTGAAACAGTTGATAGCAACCTCGACGACACTATTATGAAAATAAGGTGGCGAAGCAGTTC
Source organism: Schistocerca serialis cubense (assembly GCF_023864345.2). Taxonomy (NCBI): domain Eukaryota; kingdom Metazoa; phylum Arthropoda; class Insecta; order Orthoptera; family Acrididae; genus Schistocerca; species Schistocerca serialis. Next base: position 143,294,118 of record NC_064646.1, read on the forward strand.
TAAATACGTTGTGTACTTTACCCATAATGGCTTTGGATAACAATAATAAGATGGTAAACTTAAGAATATGACATGAAAAATTTTGCAGTATGTAATATAAGAAGCAAAACTGTAAAAGTAAACCAAAATGAGCATATCCCGTCATACTCATATGAGACACGGGACAATTAAAGAAAAGAAAAGACGATCCCTACGAAGTCGGAACAAGTGGCAACCCTAGTGGTCCGACCTAGTAGAAGGTAAGTAACAATGAAATGGGCCCAAATATGTTGGATAGCAGTAGTTCTATGTTTAGTCCTGAAAGAGATACTGTGGAAAACACCGCTGAAAATTCTCAGAGCTGTCTAGAGCACAAGCTCAGTGTAGTTGATGCCATGGACTCTACAAATGACGAGTCTCTTGCCGTCTATGCTCAGAGAATCAGAGTTTTATGAATGGGGATCACCTTACCTTCTTTGGAGAACATTTAGAAATATTAGCAGCACTTGTCTTCAGTCTCTAGCAGAAATGATGATCCATAAACTTGTGACGATACTGGTTTGTCGCATCTCGGTTGAAATGGCTCTGAGCAGTATGGGACTTAACATAGGAAGTCATCAGTCCCCTAGAATTTAGAACTACTTAAACCTAACTAACCTAAGGACATCACACACATGTATGCCCGAGGCAAGATTCGAACCTGCGACCGTAGCGGTCGTGCGGTTCCGGACTAAAGCGCCTAGAACCGCTCGGCCAGTGAGATCTCGCTAAGCGAATATACCGGGTGATCAAAAAGGCAGTATAAATTTGAAAACTGAATAAATCACGGAATAATGTAGATAGAGAGGTACAAATTGACACACATGCTTGCAATGACATGGGGTTTTCTTAGAACCAAAAAAACACAAAAATTCAAAAAATGGCCGACAGATGGCGCTTCATCTGATCAGAATAGCAATAATTAGCATAACAAAATAAGACAAAGCAAAGATGATGTTCTTTACAGGAAATGATCAATATGTCCACCATCATTCCTCAACAATAGCTGTAGTCGAGGAATAATGTTGTGAACAGCACTGTAAAGCATGTCCGGAGTAATGGTGAGGCATTGGCGTCGGATGTTGTCTTTCAGCAACCCTAGAGATGTCGGTCAATCACGATACACTTGCGACTTCAGGTAACCCCAAAGCCAACAATCGCACGGACTGATGTCTGGGGACCTGGAGGCCAAGCATGACGAAAGTGGCGGCTGAGCACACGATCATCACCAAACGACGCGCGCAAGAGATCTTTCACGCTTCTAGCAATATGAGGTGGAGCGCCATCCTGCATTTTGGTTCTAATGAAACCCCATGTCATTCCAAGCATGTGTGTCAATTTTTACCTCTCTATCTACATTATTCCGTGATTTATTAAGTTTTCAAATTTATACTGACTTTTTGATCACCAGGTATATACTAAACATTTTATGTTTTACTCTCGTAAGCTTTCTGAATGGAACGGCAGGACCTGTGAATTCTGGAATTTTAGATACTGCTTCCGCCAGTTGTTGAAATGCGGCGAGACAAGCCACCTGCAAGGCTTAGCGGTGGGCAAACAATGGTGGAAATCCGGGAGATTTCCCACCAGGAACTCCCAGTGGCCGTGGACGCTCGAGAGTGAGCCACTTTGGGTACCTCAGGCCAGAGTACTCCAATAGCGCCTTTCAAAGCAGCTGGAGCCACGTGAGCTCCCACAAGATTTCAACGAAAGCCCACAGGTTATCCTAAGACCGGAAGCAGAGAAAAGAGTCACCGTTATGTTTCCGTAAACAAAATGGGAAGCGAGTTGCATTTACACTCACCAAAAAAAGTTTTGCATCGCCCCGATTCCCAGAACTTCTGAAGATGGACGTTGATTGTGGATATTGTATCACAGACACAGTCCCTTCGACTGTTCATAGATGTCACTAAACCAGCTCAAAGATAACGGCAAACATCTGATGCCTGTTATAAAGGAAGACCTTGAACTCCCTAAGGATGCGTTTAGAAGGCTGAAACTGACAAAAAATAACAAGGCAGTGAAGGACTTTGCGATGCCACCGTTCGGGACTGCTCTTCTGTCCACGTAATTTACCCTGGAAGGAACGCACATCAAGGATATACTGAATGATTCATTTGGGTCTGGAAAATGATGATGAGGAACGTCAGGCTGCAGAATAAGAAAATGTGCATGCTGAATTGCCACCAGTTGAAGGTGACAGTGAAGATGCTAAATGAGTGCTACTGCTATAGACTGAATATCATTCCTCATTCTATCACCGCTGTAATTTATGGCTGCAATTATCTGTCACCTTAGAGTTGACATTTCATTGTAAGCTAGCCATTGTTTTTACTGTTTTTGTGGAATAAAAAATAGAGTACACAACCATGCTTGAGCATGGCCTATTAGACGAAGGGGGTCCGACCGCCGATCAGTTCCAGTCATTCCACCAGGAAGGTGGTACACGGGTCGTGTTGTCTGTAGTTCCACCACGCCTACACGGTCATTACCGCTGTTTGATCGTGTCCGCATTGTTACTTTGTGCCAGGAAGGGCTCTCAACAAGGGAAGTGTCCGGGCGTTTCGGAGTGAACCAAAGCGATGTTGTTCGGACATGGAGGAGATACAGACAGGAACTGTCGATGACATGCCTCGCTATGGCCACCCAAGGGCTACTACTGCAGTGGATGACCGCTACCTACGGATTATGGCTCGGAGGAACCCTGACAGCAACGCCACCATGTTGAATAATGCTTTTCGTGTAGCCATAGGACGTCGTTTTACGACTCAAACTGTGCGCAATAGGCTACACGATGTGCAACTTCACTTCCGACGTTCATGGCGAGGTCCATCTTTGCAGCCACGAGAACCAACCAGCACTGTACAGATGGGCCCAACAACATGCCGAGTGGACCGCTAATGATTGCCATTACGTTCTCTTCACCGATGAGTGTAGCATATGCCTTCAACCAGACAGTCGTCGGAGACGTGTTTGGAGGCAACCTGATTAGGTTGAATGCCTTAGACACACTGTGAAGCGAGTGCAGCAAAGTGGAGGTTCCTTGTTGTTTTGGGGTGGCATTATGTGGGGCTGACGTAGGCCGCTGGTGGTCATGGAAGGCGCCGTAACGGCTGTGTGATACGTGGATGCCATCCTCCGACAGATAGTGCACCCACATCGGCAGCATATTGACGAGGCATTCGTCTTCACCGACGACAATTCGCACCCCCATAGTGCACATCTTGCGAATGACTTCCTTCAGGGTAACGACATCGATCGACTAGAGTGGCCAGCATGTTCTCCAGACATGAACCCTATCGAACATGCCTGGGATGGATTGGAAAGGGCTGTTTATGGACGGCGTGACTCACCAACCACTCTGAAGGATCGACGCCGAATCGCCGTTGAGAAGTGGGACAATCTGGAGCAACAGTGGATAATATGCCACGACGAATAGAGGCATGCATCAATGAAAGAGGATGTGCTACTGGGTATTAGAGGTACCGGTGTGTACAGCAATCTGCGCCACCACCTCTGAAGGTCTCGCTGTATGGTGGTACAACATGAAATGTGTGATTTCCATGAGCAAAAAAAAGGACGGAAATGATGTTGATGTTGATCTCTATTCCAGTTTTCTGTACAGGTTCCGGAACTCCCGGAGCCGAGGTAATGCAAAACTTTTTTTGACGTGTGTACATGCCCACCCAGCCAATCGTAAGACGAAGGCCAGTACAATGCCAACTTTGTTGACACAGAATATAACGAGTGGAGTAGGAGAAAATTCTCCAAGCTTTCCCTATATGTAGGATGAGAGAGGGAGATCTGCAGTTGTTACTGTGGCAAGTCTTCCAATGCCCTTCCCCCCCTACGGAAGTTTTGAGAACTGTGTGAAAGTAGGCAGTTGTCGCTTTTGGAAGAACACATGGCGGCTGTTCATGTCTGGTCTTTGGAAAGTCGTTGTCTGGTGCTCTGCTTCAGCTTGGTGCTGGTTTTAGCTGTTGTGGAGTAAGTGTTGCATTTAGCATTTTCCATGTCTCTGCATTGCATAGCTCACTATTTGCGAGTGTTTTGCAATTTGTGATTGCTTTATGTGGTTAGTTCTCTATCACAGTAGAATCAAAAGTCGATGCTAGCCAGTATATGTTACGATTGTGAGTCCCTCAGACTTTGGAAAGTGATCTGCACCTCAATTTACCGTCTTAGGATTTGGGTGCCATCTGCACAGATACAGCGTTTATAAATGTGCATATTATCACACTAATGATTTAGAAAAATCTGAACATTGTATATGTATTGCTTTTTACGTTTTTGGATGAAATAAACTGTAAATCAATACTACTTAGACTTAAACAATATTGACTACGAGCAAGTAAATTAGTATTTTTAAGATAATTTTTCTTACTCCCTCATTCTCTCTCACAACGTTCTGATAAGGTGACCCTTTCCATTAAAAATAAATGTCGTCAGAGTATTCTTCCTCGCTGAATTGCAGTCTAACTGTGATGGTGTCCGAATTAAATGCAGATCCATTACGGGAAACATTATCTTCTCTTTTCTTTTAATCTTGAAAGTTAGCTGGGTCCTTTTCGATTATATGAATTGAATTTAGTTTATGTTTTCTGGATGACGAAAATTCAGCTGCAGTAGCACTTAGCAGTACGAGTAATTATCAGTTTCGTAGACGTACCATAGTGTGGGATTCTATCAGAGCATAGCAGCTTTGCTCATTTGTGTGTTGTTCGCGAGTGCTGCAGGCAGCTTGCACAAGTAACAGCTGAGCACTGGTCGATTCGCACGTAGTGCAACAAGTAGGCCTATAACAAGAGACGTGAACATTTCAAAGTATATGTTTTTTTTATTTGCAAATGGAATCGGAAATCCAACATATAATGTCTGGTATTTCTCCACTGGCCGCGAGCCAGTCCTTGAATGTTGCAGATCCATATACTGCAGCAACTACTCCACTCTCTTAATCACAAATTTCAACTGCCGATGCATACGGCTTAGCCAGTAAATCGAATTCATCAGAGCAACAACAAAATATCGTGACGTTTAACTCTTTGTGTTTCAATCTACGACCACCCGAAGTGAAGCAAAAAAATATGTTTCTAAGAACTCATGACAGTGAACTGCATTTACTGCATTTTATTAGTAGTACCTGTTTCGGCTGTAAGCCATCATCCGGTACGAAACTCATTTAAGACATTTCATTTGTCATGAATATTGCAACACAAAGCAATGAATATTTTAATCCACATGAAACACGTAATAAAATCTCGTTCAAAGCATTTACAAGTACAGCAAACGTCCCATTCATATGAGACGACATATGAATGGGACCTTTGCTGCAATTGTAAATGCCATGAATGGGTTTGTTATTATGTGTTTCATGTGAATTAAGATATTCATTGGCCTGTGTTGCAATATTCGTGACAAATGACATGTTTTGAGCGAATTTCGCAGCGGATGATGGCTTATAACCGAAACAGTAAGTACTAACAAAATCCAGTAAGTGCAGTTCAATGTCATGAGTTTTTTGAAACATATATCGACTGCTGAAAATTGCCTGAAGAAAACCTAAGAAAAAAAGTGTTCATAATACAAACTGAAGGACTTATCAAAAATACTGATTTGATGACTTTTTTCTTTTTTAATAAAAGGTTTCCTCGTATTTTTAATTCATCAATATGATTCTATACGTTTTGCGGTATAAATAAGATACTCATACTTACATAGTCTTGAACTGTTAATTGTAATTGTTAGGAATCTAGCAAGTAATTTGTTCCGTACTGTACGACTCATAAGTAATGTTAGTTGGTCCTAGCCCGCCTTTAGAGGGTATGTTTATGCTGTAACGTCGCTGGTGCACATCGCCAGCACCCCAGGCTGGCTCTGATAAACAAACAGATTGCCTACTGGCCAGTCAAACAGGCGCATTTAACCTGCAACTGTACCTTCAAGACTGCAACAGCGTGCGTGCGTCTCTCTAAGTGCGAATGAAATAGCTCATGCGCAGTGAAAGACGCATGCACTTACAGGTGTGCCTCGGACTTGCGTCTGGGGTAAGCACAGGTGAAAATGCAACTCTAGGGTCAGTCATAAACGCACGTGCTATTCTCTGCCTAAACTTGAAGTGTTAGCAGTTCTTCAAATAAAGTTGTTTGGTACTAGTGGTGTGCTATAAATTGCTTCCACAGACTAAAATTTTTATTCAGTTACAAATAACTTCAAATGTCGTCACATGAATCAATCACTATTGACTGAGTGAAGATTGCCTGAGTTAAACGACCATAAATTGCTCATACTCAAAACGTTTATCGTTATTCACAGTTTTCTAAATTCAGTGCTAACTGTTCCGGTAGAATATTCTGTACTCGAAACTTGTGGCCTTATCGCCACTCATACCATCATCATTGACCACGTCTCCCGCAGTGCCCTCGCCATTTTGCCTTCTCGTGGGCCGTCTGAAGCGTCCACTCATTTTGAGTGCTAATCGACTCATCCTCTCACATATCATCACATAAATCTTTATTTAATGAAATTAATCAACAACATGAACATAGCATTGTTGAATGCGTGCACATGCACCGATTATAATGATAAGGTACTTATACTTTGTAATACAGTCTCTCTTTGAACAACAACAAAATTGAGTATTCGAATGTCGTCACAAACCTTACTTCATGCACAGTGCACTCTTTTGTATAAGTGGATCACGATTCCTTAAAAGGCAGAACCAAAGAAATTGTGATTAGAATTTCAATCTTGATTTTAAATTGAATATTGGTGACTAATTTTATTAAATTTTAGACCTCATCCTTTATCACTTTTTTAAGATCTTTGTACATTGAGACTCGCAGTAACAACTATCATTACATGGTACAAAAAAATGTTGGGTTCATTATATTATTCCAGTGGTCTAGAATAAAAGGCCCTATATGTTTAAATTGATTCTTCAATACTCGTACTTCATCATTCCAAATACGTTTTTGCCAGAAAATATGCAGAGAAACAACATAATACATACCACTCTAGCCCAATACATAACATAGCATACATAACACAAGCATCTTCCCGCCATCTGCGAGAAAGCGAGCAGCACAAAGATGTAATTTTTACAGGGGTCTATACATAGAAAGAAAAAGTGATATGTGACTAATTCATTAGATATTTTACTTGATAATGTGTTTAAATAGTCATCAAGAAATTAAAGAAAACAGCTTCACCACAGGGGGACAAACATTGTATCAAGGGATGGACCTCAAAAGTGGTTCAAATGGCTCTGAGCACTATGGGACGTCATCAGTCCCCTAGAACTTAGAACTACCTAAACCTAACTGCCCGAGGCAGGATTCGAACCTGCGAACGTAGGAGTTCCGGACTGAAGCGCCTAGAACCGCTAGGCCACCGCGGCCAGCTAGGATGGACCTCATCAGCCACAATGGTCACATAATACTTCGCAGTATTGCAGCCTTGCAGAGTAACTTTCGGGACCATGTTACCAAAGCCATGTTTCACTCTTGGGACGTTAACTCGACCAGCAGTTGGAAACTGTGTGAAGAAAGACTCATCTGACCAAAAGGCTTTCTTCCAATGCTCCATATCACTGATGGGTGGTTTTGAAATTCCAGCTTGCCCTGCCATTCCCTGCTTATGGAGCTCCTTTCGCTACTTTTTCCTTTTCTTACAGTGTTCGCGAGCGCGACATTCAGTGCAGCAGTGACTTCCGCAGCTGTTATCCCCTTATTTTTCGTCACAGACCTATTCAGTGACAGTCTCTCACGATCACACAACACACACTTCCGTCCGCGTTGTAACTTCCCGGCTTTCCCTGTAAGTGGCATAAATCTTCGATACGATGCCTCTTGAAACACCAAACACTACGCCTCCTTTGGCTATAGAAGCACACACCATACGAGCAACAGCAATTTATCCCCGTTCGAATTCACTTAGCTCCGATATAATGCAATCGCAACTACACAGAACACTGATTTGAATAAGACTGACAAATGCAACGTATTAAGGACATTGCATGGGTGCCGTACGTGATCCAGTACAACAGCGTAACCTCCGGCTTGGCTAACATCTGTATTTACGAGGGTTGGAACTTAAATAGTGGCAAGTATTTATTCACAACCGATACGAAAGAGTTACATGTTTGCACCCATTACTGACCTTCAAAGTAGTCACCAGCTTTGTGTAGAACCCGTTGCCAGCGATGTGAAAGGCGTAGTATACCGTTAGCAGAGCCTGTTCTGTTGATGGTGCGAATGGAGCGGTCTACTGCCTGTCGAATGTCTGGAACGGTTCTGAAGCGAATGCCACGTAGCCAAAACCGAAACGCCAGCCCAACGAATGGCGTCATTATGGGTCGCCGAGAAAGTCGGAAGTGCGTCAGAGACCCAGTATGGTAAAAGTTATGGTGATTCTCGTGTACGACTGTGATGGTGTTATCCTAACGATTACTTTCCTCCACGGCAGACCGTCAATGCACAGTATTACTGTTCGTTTTTGGATCTTCACCTGTTACCAGCTTTGCGAAACAAGTGGCGACACTTTCTGCGCAAGCCACCCATCATTTTGGACGACAGTGCGGAGGCACATACAGCGAAAGCTGTGGCTGCTCTGTTCGGTCGAAGGGATTGGGAAGTACCGTACCATACACCATACTCCCTTGTGACTTTGATTTGATTCCGAAGGAACCACTTCGCGACATTCGCTTCAGAACTGTTCCAGAGATTCGACAGGCAACAGACCGCTCCATTCGCACCATCGACAGAACAGGCTCTGCTAACTGTCCACTGCACCTTCCACTTCGCTGGCAACGGGTTCTACACAACGCTGGTAACTACTTTGAAGGACAATAACAGGTGCAAACATATAACTCTTTTGTATCGGTTGTGGATAAGTAGTTGCCACTATTTAAGTTCGACCCTCGTATATTCAAGCATGCGTTTCTCGCTATGTTTCCATATTTTTGTTCAAACCTTGTAAATCGGTGTGAGTAGATTACACATTACGATGTGTGGCGGGTGGTGCTTCGGATACGACGAACTTGTACTCCCTGTCCCGTTCCATTCACGAACCGCGCATGAGAAGAATGACCGGCGGTAAAACTTCGTATTGGCTTTAATTTCTCGTATTCTCTCGTTGTGTTCATTTCGCAATACATACGCGGGAGAAAAGCGGACCTCGGGGAAGATCAGTTTGGATTCCGTAGAAATGTTGGAACACGTGAGGCAATACTAACCGTACGACTTATCTTAGAAGAAAGATTAAGAAAAGGCAAACCTACGTTTCTAGCATTTGTAGACTTAGAGAAAGCTTTTGACAACATTAACTGGAATACTCTCTTTCAAATTCTGAAGGTGGCAGGGGTAAAATACAGGGAGCGAAAGGCTATTTACAATTTGTACAGAAACCAAAGCAATGGTTGGGAAGGGAGTGAGACAGGGCTGTAGCCTCTCCCCGATGTTATTCAATCTGTATATTGAGTAAGCAGTAAAGGAAACAAAAGAAAAATTCGGAGTAGGTATTAAAATACATGGAGAAGAAATAAAAACTTTGAGGATCGCCGATGACATTGTAATTCTGTCAGAGACAGCAAAGGACTTGGAAGAGCAGTTGAACGGAATGGACAGTGTCTTGAAAGGAGGATATAAGATGAACATCAACAAAAGCAAAACGAGGATAATGGAATGTAGTCAAATTAAATCGGGTGATGCTGAGGGTATTAGATTAGGAAATGAGACACTTAAAGTAGTAAAGGAGTTTTGCTATTTGGGGAGCAAAATAACTGATGATGGTCGAAGTAGAGAGGCTATAAAATGTAGACTGGCAATGGCAAGGAAATCGTTTCTGAAGAAGAGAAATTTGTTAACATAGAGTATAGATTTAAGTGTCAGGAAGTCGTTTTTGAAAGTATTTGTATGGAGTGTAGCCATGTATGGAAGTGAAACATGGACGATAACCAGTTTGGACAAGAAGAGAATAGAAGCTTTCGAAATGTGGTGCTACAGAATAATGCTGAAGATAAGGTGGGTAGATCACGTAACTAATGAGGAGGTATTGAATAGGATTGGGGAGAAGAGAAGTTTGTGGCACAACTTGACTAGAAGAAGGGATCGGTTGGTAGGACATGTTTTGAGGCATCAAGGGATCACAAATTTAGCATTGGAGGGCAGTGTGGAGGGCAAACATCGTAGAGGGAGACCAAGAGATCAATACACTAAGCAGATTCAGAAGGATGTAGGTTGCAGTAGGTACTGGGAGATGAAGAAGCTTGCACAGGATAGAGTAGCATGGAGAGCTGCATCAAACCAGTCTCAGGACTGAAGACCACAATAACAACAACAACGCGGGAGAAAAGCAGCACACTGAAAAAAAAAAAACGCACCACGAAGGAATTATCCGAATGGGTGGGAAATCGGTAGGCGTGATGTACATGTACGGACAGACAAATGATTACAATTTCACAAAAATTCGATGATTTATTCAAGACAAAGGGCTTCGCAAACTGAACACGCCAATAAAGTTTTGGTCCATCTCTTGCCTTATGCAAGCTGTTATTCGGCTTGGCATTGACTGACAGAGTTTTTGGATGTCCTCACGAGGACCAGGATAGCTTGCAGCGAAGGGCAACAAAACGGAGCGCGCCGACGTGTCGCTGCGCTATAAAGGTGCCGGAAATGACAACCAAAGGGGTCCTTACAAGGACATCCAGCATCAAAGACGAATGACTCGCTCAGTTTGTGGAACTCTTTCTCTTGAATAAATCATCCAAGCCGGATAACAGCTTTCATAGAGGCCAAAGGTGGACCAACACGTTTTAGTTACTCAGTTTCTGAAGCTCTTTCTCATCAATAAATCATCCAGTTTTCCTGAAACTGTAATCATTTTTTCGCCTGTACATGTATATCACATATACCGATTTTCGTCTCGTTCAGATAATTCCTTCGTGGTGTGTCTTTTTATCTTTTCTGGAGTGTATATTCGAATCTGGATTTCGGATATCGTTGCTGTTTGTTTTCGAATTCAACCAGCTTTCAGTTCCTAATATATTATTGGCCTTATTGTTCTTAAAATACGACAGTAATTCTAGGACCTTACCGTGGATGATACTGCAGTTTACTGATATCGTATTAGCCGTCTGTTTCCGATCTGCAGGGGTGGACGTTCGATAACAGTAATGTGGTTGACCTAGCTTCGTCTTAGGCAAGCTGTACATCAGCGACCTCAGTGAGGAGTCCGTCATATATACTCTTCTACCTCGGTATCCACGTCCTTTGTGTAGTGCACTTCTGACCTACTCAATGGGGCCCTGAAAATGTTTCACTGTCTAGCAGTCGTCAAGAAATTCGCATACTGGGTCGTCGCAGAACTGTGTCGGCCTTTGGTTTAGACCTTCAACTCGGCTCCAAACCAGAGGACTGTGGACTCTGGGTACAATTCTCAAAAAACTCAGTCAGCTGCCTAAAGGAAGCAAAGATGGACTCAAACCAAAACGGAAAGCGTCATTCGTAGCAACATAAACTAAGATTTGCCGACCGTTGCATCCAGTGCGTTCAACAGCCGCCGTCAGATCCTCCTTCATATTTCGAATGAGACCTTGCGGCAAGTATACCTGGTGCACGCTGGTCTCCTGTTTGAATCTGCCTGCTGTGTTTTTGAGGGGTTACCAGTCTATCATTGGAGCTCCCAGTAGCAAAACACTCATCAACTGTGATTACAATTGCAACTACATCTATATATACTTCCCAAGCCAGCCGAGCGAGGCGGCGCAGTGGTCAGCACGCTGGACTCGCATTCCGGAGGAAGACGGTTCAAACCCGCGTCCGGTCAACCTCATTTAGATTTTCCTTTGAAACGGCACACGGCCGAATTCCTTCCCCATCCTTCTCTACTCCAATGGAAACGATGACCTCACTGTTTGGAACCCTTCCACAAATAAACCAACCAACCAATCCTCAAGCTACTATATGGTGCGTGGTGGAGGGTACCCCATACCAGTACCAGTCATTTCTTTTCTTGCTCCACTACCAAAAAGAGCGAGGGAAAAATGGGTCTCTATATGTCTCCATATGACCCCTAATTTCTCCCATCTTATCTTCGTGGTCCATACGCGAGATGTATATTGGCGGCAGCAGAATTCTTCTGCAGTGAGCTCCAAATACCGATTCTCTAAATTTTCTCAGTAGTGTTCCTAGAAAAGAACGTCGCTTTCTCTCGTGAGATTCTCATTCGAGCTCCCGAATCATCTTCTTTACACATACATTTTGTTGGAATCTACTGGCAACAAATTTAGGAGCCCGAATTTGAATTTCTTCCAATCCGACCTGGTACGGGCCTCAAACTCTCGAGGACTACTCAAAAATAGGTCGCACTAGCGTCCTATATGCGGCCTCATTTACAGGTGAACCACACTTTCCCTAAATTCTTCCAGTAAACTGAAGTCGACCATTCACCTTCCGTACCACTAGCCGGACTTGGTAGGAAAATCGGCTATTCGCCCAACGGGATAACTCGTAAGGGGGAAACCCTGTAACCAGTTGCCATATTCGCCCTCTGCCCAGAGATACGCGAACCCACCACTGTCCATCACTCACACTTGAGTGAAGTCAGACCAGTCACGTGTGGCGCTTCGAAAGACACACTGACAACGGGAATTACAACGGTACCAAAGGTGCAGTAGTATTCGTCTCTGGTGCCCGCTTGTCATTGCAGCTTAGAGCGGCAGGTGAATCCTGAGAGCTATGGTCAATGCAGCCCCTATCTGTTCTCGGACAGCAGCTAAATCTCAGCCTGCAATAGACTGTCCCGGTCCGTTTCATACTTTCAGAAAACTGTATAAAATCACAATGCAGGTTCAAATGGCTCTGAGCACTATGGGACTCAACTGCTGTGGTCATCAGTCCCCTAGAACTTAGAACTACCTAAACCTAACTAACCTAAGGACATCACACACATCCAAGCCCGAGGCAGGATTCGAACCTGCGACCGTAGCAGTCGCACGGTTCCGGACTGCGCGCCTAGAACCGCGAGACCACCGCGGCCGGCCCACAATGCAGGGCTGTCCATAAATCCGTAAGAGTACGAGGGAGTGGAGATCTCTTCTGAACAGCACGTTGCAAGGCATCCCAGTTATGCTCAATAATGTTCAAGTCTGGGAAGCTTTGCGACCAGCGGAAGTGTTTAAACTCAGAAGAGTTTTCCCGGAGTCACTCTGTAGCTATTCTGGACATGCAGGGTGTCGCATTGTCCTGCTGGAATTGCCTAAGTCCGTCGGAATGCACAATGGATGAAACGCCACGGCTAGCAGGACAGAGCGGATTAGGTTGTAGAAACGGACCAGAGTGAGTTCCTGTCAGTTGCATTCAACATACAAACTTTTTTTATCAACACACAATATTACTACAAGGATGCAAAACACTCAAAACCTCCTTGCTTAGCTTTAGATCGTCTGAAGGCGATATTCAAAATCCAAGACACAAGGCCTAAGCAAAATTGAAATAAAAGATTCTTTTGGAGGTTTCACCAAAGAATATTTTCTAAATCTTCGACCTAATCGGCTGAAGGCCTTAGCAATTTAATTTTAATGGAACCAGACTGGAGGTCGCATATTAAGCAATAAGAGGAGTTTCAATCAAAAGGCAGAAGGCCTTATCTTAAAACATTTCACATAAAATAAAGAATAACAGTCTCATGCCTTAAGGACAAGACAAGGACATTAATTTAAGAGATATTAATACTCGGCTTAAGGCCACACATCAACACAATAATTTCACGACTTAAGGCCTTAAAAGATTTGATGTAAAATTCGGCTGAAAGCCCCATATAACAATCGTAGGAACATCAATTCAGGCTATATAAAAACTCGGCTGAAGGCCACACATCAACAAAATAGCGAAAACTCAAACAAGGAAGTTACTATATAGAAGACACGGAACGGTGCTCAGGAGTTTCCAAGGATCGGCCTGGAAATGTAACACTAAGGCCCGTTTAGGCGAGACAGGCAGCCTGACCAACGATCTCTAAATCAGAAGGCAACCCAACCGACAGACAGCCGACGAACCAACCAACTACCTGATTTCGGTCACCAGACCAAAAACACTACAACCAAAACGCCAGCGAGGCGAAGCGACCAGTAACACTCGTCTTCAAATATTGGTTCGTTAATAAGTCAAAGCACAATAACTACTGACATACATGAACATCGCAATGGCTGTGGAACTACACGCCGTGGCGGACAGCATCAACATGGTGAGAAAACACTCACTCGCTGCTCTGTCGGAGCCGACCAACTGGCTACTGTAGTACGCAGACAGCATTACAGCCTTGAAAGCACTGCTCAGTCGAAATGACACAGGGTATTCAGTGTTGCACGAAACACTGTCACAAGAAACTCGAACGCTCGTAAAACGAATCACTGATGAACAACTAGAACAAATCTGCGGCAGACACACACGCAAACCCGAAGGACGGTCGGTGGCGAAACACACGTCGTCTGACCAGACGACCGACAAACAACCAACCGAGGTCGTTGGCACTCAAACCATGACCGTCCGCTGTCCGTCGGGAACTGGGAGACACGGCGATCCGGGCACACTGGCTCGGACCCAATCATGCAGAGGTAGCTCTTGCCCATTGGCCATGACGTCTCCGCACAAGAAGGAACTAAGCAACGTCCAGCAAGATGACCCTGTGACGAGGCCCAGAAACGGTCGAAGACCAAACACACGTCGCCCAAAGACGTGACCAACTGAACGACCGACCAACGGTCAATCCCGCTGCCATCTCCGTCTCCTGTGTCGCGAGCGGTCGGCGAGTACTGGCTGTCCGCGCCTCCTTGCGCCCCGTCCTTGGCTGCAGCTACGTCCCGACCGCTCCAGGTCCGATCTCTCTCCACGACACACCAAGAACAGGAAATAATAAGCCGTCCAGCAAAGCTAATATGACAGGGCAGATATCGATACGCGCTGCTGCTGCTGCCACTCTCGGGCAGCCAAGACAGTAATTCAGTGACACCAGTAATGGAAATTTAAAATGACGAGGCGGGCTTACGGAAAACAAGATGTTACATAATAGATGGCAGGAACATAAGCCACGCACGGCTCAATGGACATGAATGGATACACGTGATCAAACAGGATGCTTACGTACATGTCACCTGTCAGAGTCGTATTTAGACGTATCACGGGTCCCATATCACTCAAACTGCTCACCCTCACACCGTTACAGAGCCTTCGCCAACTTCAACAGTCCCTTGCTGACATGCAGGGTTCATGGATTCATGAGGTTGTCTCCATACCCGTGCACATCCTTCCGCTCAATACAATTTGAAACGAGACTCGTCCGACCAGTCAACATGTTTACAGTCATCAACAGTCCATGGTCGGTGTTGACGGGCCCAGGCGAGGCATAAAGCTTTGTGTCGTGCACTCATCAAGGGTACGCGAGTGGGCCTTCAGCTCCGAAACCCCGTATCGATGATTTTTCGTTGAATGGTTCGCACGCTGATGGCTCAGCATTGCGATCTGCAGCAATTTGCGGAACGGTTGCACTTCTGTCACGTTCAACGACTCTCTTAGTCGTCGTTGGTTCCGTTCTTGCAGGATCTTTTCCCGGCCACAGCGATGTCGGAGATTTGATGTTTCATCGGATTCCTAATATTCACGGTACACTCGTAAAATAGTCGTACGGGAAAATCCCCACTTCATCGCTACCGAGGAGATGCTGAGTCACATCACTCTTGCGTCGACTGCTGCTCCACGTTCAAACTCACTTAAATCTTGATAGCCGGCCGGGGTGGCCGAGCGGTTCTAGGCGCTACAGTCTGGAACCGCGCGACCGCTACGGTCGCAGGTTCGAATCCTGCCTCGGGCATGAATGTTTGTGATGTCCTTAGGTTAGTTAGGTTTAAGTAGCTCTAAGTTCTAGGGGACGGATGACCTCAGAAGTTAAGTCCCATAGTGCTCAGAGCCATTTTAAATCTTGTAATTGGCCATTGTATCAGTAGCAACCGATCTAGAAATTGCGCCAGACACTTGTCTTACGTAGGTGTTTAATACGCATGCCTACAGCAATTTCTTTGGGGCTTCAGTGTATCTTTTTTATGTTTTATTTATTACTAGGTGGGTTCCTGTCAAAGTTTCCATATTTTCATTAATTTTTAAGCACTGTAGGTGAATTGTGCCCCCATGTCTTACGGTTAGCCAGTTATGTTCAGCCTACTGTCTCCGTTTCAGATTCATGGCATGGTCTCCTAGTCTATTACGTGTGTTTCATCGCGTTAAGTTGGGAGCATATTTCTGGATGATTCTTACAGCTTTTTTGTTTTTCAATTGGGCACGATTGGGAACAGTGGTCCCATACTTCCCGCTTATCTGACGATACACTAATTGTGCCGTTTATTCATAGACAAGAAGTGTTCGGTCCTGTCCATGATTCACCATGTTAGTAATTTTCTCTATTTCTCAATACTGATTATAACCATATTTCGACCACAGTTGTAGCGAATGTCTTTTTTCCTAATTTTATAGATCTAACGTGTTAACGTTGCTTCTAGGCTACTAGACCCGTAGTTAAATAAATTACACTCCTGGAAATGGAAAAAAGAACACATTGACACCGGTGTGTCAGACCCACCATACTTGCTCCGGACACTGCGAGAGGGCTGTACAAGCAATGATCACACGCACGGCACAGCGGACACACCAGGAACCGCGGTGTTGGCCGTCGAATGGCACTAGCTGCGCAGCATTTGTGCACCGCCGCCGTCAGTGTCAGCCAGTTTGCCGTGGCATACGGAGCTCCATCGCAGTCTTTAACACTGGTAGCATGCCGCGACAGCGTGGACGTGAACCGTATGTGCAGTTGACGGACTATGAGCGAGGGCGTATAGTGGGCATGCGGGAGGCCGGGTGGACGTACCGCCGAATTGCTCAACACGTGGGGCGTGAGGTCTCCACAGTACATCGATGTTGTCGCCAGTGGTCGGCGGAAGGTGCACGTGCCCGTCGACCTGGGACCGGACCGCAGCGACGCACGGATGCACGCCAAGACCGTAGGATCCTACGCAGTGCCGTAGGGGACCGCACCGCCACTTCCCAGCAAATTAGGGACACTGTTGCTCCTGGGGTATCGGCGAGGACCATTCGCAACCGTCTCCATGAAGCTGGGCTACGGTCCCGCACACCGTTAGGCCGTCTTCCGCTCACGCCCCAACATCGTGCAGCCCGCCTCCAGTGGTGTCGCGACAGCCGTGAATGGAGGGACGAATGGAGACGTGTCGTCTTCAGCGATGAGAGTCGCTTCTGCCTTGGTGCCAATGATGGTCGTATGCGTGTTTGGCGCCGTGCAGGTGAGCGCCACAATCAGGACTGCATACGACCGAGGCACACAGGGCCAACACCCGGCATCATGGTGTGGGAAGCGATCTCCTACACTGGCCGTACACCACTGGTGATCGTCGAGGGGACACTGAATAGTGCACGGTACATCCAAACCGTCATCGAACCCATCGTTCTACCATTCCTAGACCGGCAAGGGAACTTGCTGTTCCAACAGGACAATGCACGTCCGCATGTATCCCGTGCCACCCAACGTGCTCTAGAAGGTGTAAGTCAACTACCCTGGCCAGCAAGATCTCCGGATCTATCCCCCATTGAGCATGTTTGGGACTGGATGAAGCGTCGTCTCACGCGGTCTGCACGTCCAGCACAAACGCTGGTCCAACTGAGGCGCCAGGTGGAAATGGCATGGCAAGCCATTCCACAGGACTACATCCAGCATCTCTACGATCGTCTCCATGGGAGAATAGCAGCCTGCATTGCTGCGAAAGGTGGATATACACTGTACTAGTGCCGACATTGTGCATGCTCTGTTGCCTGTGTCTATGTGCCTGTGGTTCTGTCAGTGTGATCATGTGATGTATCTGACCCCAGGAATGTGTCAATAAAGTTTCCCCTTCCTGGGACAATGAATTCACGGTGTTCTTATTTCAATTTCCAGGAGTGTATTTACAAGTGCAGCCAACCGGTTATTATTCAAGATGACACAGATATATAACACAAGAGATAGAACAGTTGCCTACATATTTCAAATTGGACTCAGCCATGCTTCTGGCTCAAAAACAACAGTCCTTACCAGTGGGAAAAAAAACCTTCGTGGTAGAGTCATTTCTTAGGTGCGAACCAAGCATTACTCTTTCCCTTGCTGCAGGTGGAATAACTCACTAATGAGAAGTTCCTGTCACTCTCAGCGTATATATGAGAGAGAGAAGGATAAGAGGTTTTTTGACCAATTATGTATTCCTCTTTAGAGCAATTCACTCATCTGTAACGGAATCACTGTCTACACCGATCGGCGTCGTTGTGAGCATTCTCATTACATCTCCTGCATTACATTTTCATTGTAATAACGTAAGTAATTCCAAAATCTGAATACTGATAGCGCCCAACTCCACAACTACGCTACTTGGTGGCATGCATAGGTGGCAAAGTTTTGCAACGGTGGCTCACTATCAGTTGTGGACCGGTGTTGAGAATGTCCTCACGTGTCGCTATACTTCTATGTAGGCGTTTGTTTTTTGGTATAATGACCCAACTGTGAATTATTTTCATTTTCTTTTAAATAACTCCCGGGTTCGATTCGCGGCGGGGTCAGAGATTTTCTCTGCCTCGTGATGGCTGGGTGTTGTGTGATGTCCTTAGGTTAGTTAGGTTTAAGTAGTTCTAAGTTCTAGGGGACTTATGACCACCGATGTTAAGCCCCATAGTGCTCAGAGCCATTTTGAACATGTCAGTTCTAGTATAATATATTTGTCCCATGAATACCCGTTTATCATCTGCATTTCTTCTTGGTGTAGCAATTTTAATGGCCAGTAGTGTATGTCCTTCCCGGAAGAGGCTATATGTGACTTACAATTGTAGATTGTGACGCAAGGACGACGATTGTGGAAGTTTGGGTCTGGTCGTCATTCGCGCACGGATAGCCGAAGCGGTTAAGGCGACCACTTACGTAAAGCGTGTAATCTGGGTTAGAGTACCGGTCCGGCACGGAATTTCACTGTCGTCATTGTAATGAACAACCGAAGGTGGTTCATATTCGCATATTCGCATTCAGCAGGAGTGAAGGAAGAACTGGCCATTTTCTCTACATCTACATCTACATCCATACTCCGCAAGCCACCTGACGGTGTGTGGCGGAGGGTACCTTGAGTACCTCTATCGATTCTCCCTTCTATTCCAGTCTCGTATTGTTCGTGGAAAGAAGGATTGTCGGTATGCCTCTGTGTGGGCTCTAATCTCTCTGATTTTATCCTCATGGTCTCTTCGCGAGATATACGTAGTGGGGAGCAATATACTGCTTGACTCCTCGGTGAAGGTATGTTCTCGAAACTTTAACAAAAGCCCGTACCGAACTACTGAGCGTCTTTCCCGCAGAGTCTTCCACTGGAGTTTATCTATCATCACCGTAACGCTTTCGCGATTACTAAATTATCCTGTAACGAAGCGCGCTGCTCTCCGTTGGATCTTCTCTATCTCTTCTATCAACCCTATCTGGTACGGATCCCACACTGCTGAGCAGTATTCAAGCAGTGGTCGAACAAGCGTACTGTAACCTACTTCCTTTGCTTTCGGATTGCATTTCCTTAGGATTCTTCCAATGAATCTCAGTCTGGCATCTGCTTTACCCACGATCAACTTTATACGATCATTCCATTTTAAATCACTCCTAATGCGTACTCCCAGATAATTTATGGTATTAACTGCTTCCAGTTGCTGATCTGCTATTTTGTAGCTAAATGATAAGGGATCTAACTTTCTATGTACTCGCAGCACATTCCTCGACGCAGGACAGAACCTTCCTTCTCCAGAATACCGATAGCTGGCTCGGGCTTATCACCGTAGCTGAAGGGCGAGTACACAGGTGCGGCCGGGTAATTATGTGTCAAAAAAGCCGGAATAAACGGGAGACGAAACCGCATTCCACTTACGTACATTCATCGAATCGCGCGTCACCGTTCCAGGTCCGAACAGGGAAATGTGAAGCGCAAAATAGCAGCAGGAAAGCTGTGCTAGGAAAGGGCGACGCTTCCGGCGCCTAGCACGAGGAGGTACCGGGCCGTGCCCGCGTTCCGGGACGCGCCGCAGTGACGCGCGGGCGGTGCGCCCCTGCGTGTGACTCAGGGACGGCGGCGCGCCTTTTGCGTGGCCGGGCAGCGCCGGCTCCCCCACCCTGGAAGCGGCGGCCACGCCTGCGGACCCGTCCGCCGCCAGCCGCTGGCCGCCAGACGCCAGTCAGTAGACGCGCGGCCGTCAGCTGATCGGCTGCCTGCTCGCCCGCTAGCCCTACCTGCCCTGTGCGCCCCGCGCTGCGGTCCGCTGTCCGACGTCCCGACCCGCCGCACCGCCTCCACTCGAATCGAATCGAACCGACTGTCATCGATCATGACGAATCGCTCCGTGTTCGCCCGAGGCCTGCTGGTCGCCACGTTGTCGGTAAGTCGATCACACACAGGGTGGAACATTTATTTCTTTATTTCTCTGTAAGTCGAACTTATCTTAGAAGCTAGATTAAGGAAAGCCAAACCTATGTTTCTAGCATTTGTACACTTAGAGAAAGCTTTTGACAATGTTGACTGGAATACTCTCTTTCAAATTATGAAGGTGGCAGGGGTAAAATACAGGGAGCGAAAGACTATTTACAGTTTGTACAGAAACCAGATGGCAGTTATAAGAGTCAAGGAGCACGAAAGGGAAGTAGTGGTTAGGAAGGGAGTCAGACAGGGTTGTAGCCTCTCCCCGATGTTATTCAATCTGTATATTGAGCAAGCAGTGGAGGAAACAAAAGAAAATTCGGAGTAGGTATTAAAATCCATGGAGAAGAAATAAAAACTTTGAGGTTCGCCGATGACATTGTAATTCTGTCAGAGACAGCAAAGGACTTGGAAGAGCAGTTGAACGGAATGGACAGTGTCATGAAAGGAGAGTATAAGTAGAACATCAACAAAAGCAAAACGAGGATAATGGAATGTAGTCGAATTAAGTCGGGTGATGCTGAGGGAATTAGATTAGGAAATGAGACACTTAAAGTAGTAAAGGAGTTTTGCTATTTGGGGAGCAAAATAACTGATGACGGTCAAAGTATAGAGGATATCAAATGTAGACTGGCAACGGTAAGGAAAGCGTTTCTGAAGAAGAGAAATTTGTTCACATCGAGTATTCATTTAAGTGTCAGGAAGTCGTTTCTGAAAGTATTTGTATGGAGCGTAGCCATGTATGGAAGTGAAACATGGACGATTACTAGTTTGGACAAGAAGAGAATAGAAGCTTTCGAAATGTGGTGCTACAGAAGAATGCTGAAGATTAGATGGGTAGATCATATAACTAATGAGAAGGTATTGAATAGGATTGGGCAGTGGAGAAGTTTGTGGCACAACTTAACTAGAAGGGATCGGTTCGTAGGACATGTTCTGAGGCATCAAGGGATCACCAATTTAGTATTGGAGGGCAGCGTGGAGGGTAAAAATCGTAGAGGGAGACCAAGAGATGAATACACTAAACAGATTCAGAAAGATGTAGGTTGCAGTAGGTACTGGGAGATGAAGAAGCTTGCACAGAATAGAGTAGCATGGAGAGCTGCATCAAACCAGTCTCAGGACTGAAGACCACAACAACAACAACAAGTCGAACTTTATACAGATGGTTGCGGGGCTTCGGCTGTTCATCTACATCTACTTTTATACTCCGCAAGCTACCCAACGGTGTGTGGCGGAGGGCACTTTACGTGCTACTGTCATTACCTCCCTTTCCTGTTCCAGTCGCGTATGGTTCGCGGGAAGAACGACTGCCGGAAAGCCTCCGTGCGCGCTCGAATCTCTTTAATTTTACATTCGTGATCTCCTCCGGAGGTATAAGTAGGGGGAAGAAATATATTCGATACCTCATCCAGAAACGCACCCTCTCGAAACCTGGACAGCAAGCTACACCGCGATGCAGAACGCCTCTCTTGCAGAGTCTGCCACTTGAGTTTGCTAAACATCTCCGTAACGCTATCACGCTTACCAAATAACCCTGTGACGAAACGCGCCGCTCTTCTTTGGATCTTCTCTATCTCCTCCGTCAACCCGACCTGGTACGGATCCCACACTGATGAGAAATACTCAAGTATAGGCCGAACGAGTGTTTTGTGAGCCACCTCCTTTGTTGATGGACTACATTTTCTAAGGACTCTCCCAATGAATCTCAACCCGGTACCCGCCTTACCAACAATTAATTTTATATGATCATTCCACTTCAAATCGTTCCGCACGCGTACTCCCAAATATTTTACAGAAGTAACTGCTACCAGTGTTTGTTCCGCTATCATATAATCATACAATAAAGCATCCTTCTTTCTATGTATTCGCAATACATTACATTTGTCTGTGTTAAGGGTCAGTTGCCACTCCCTGCACCAAGTACCTATCGGCTGCAGACCTTCCTGCATTTCGCTACAATTTTCTAATGTTGCAACTTCTCTGTGTACTACAGCATCATCCGCGAAAAGCCGCATGGAACTTCCGACACTATCTGTTCAGTACAAAATGTCGATTCAAAACAACTAGAGTCGTCTAAATTTCCAGTCGTTATTTTATTTGAGCAATCAGTTTCAGTGCTACATTACACCATCTTCAGGCTCTCTGAACATGTGGGAAGGATCCCATCTCCGGTCCAGTCGAAACAGGGGCCAGCATTCAGTGACAGGTATCCGTGGATTTCTTCTGAACACAGCGATCCCTTCGATCACTACTTGCCGGTCGAATGGATTGCTGTCTTAAGAAGAAATCTACGGTTATCTGTCACTGAATGCTGGCCCCCATGTTGATCCTTTCCACACAGCTGTCAGGGAGCCTGGAGATGGTGTAATTTAGGACCGAAACTGGTTGCTCAAATAAAATAACGATTGGAAATTTAGACGACTCTAGTTGTTTTGAACCGACATTTTATCTATTTATTCAGCGTATACATGTCCGCCCCCGGTAGCTAAGTGGTCAGCGCGAGAGAATGTCAAAGCCCGGGTTCGATTCCCGGCTGGGTCGGTGATTTTTCTCCGCTCAGGAACTGCGCGTTGTGTTGTCATCATCATCATCATTTCATCCCCATCGACGCGCAAGTCGCCAAAGTGGCGTCAAATCGAAAGTACTTGCACCCGGCGAGCGATCTACCCGACTGGAGGCCCTAGTCACACGACATTTACATTTTATAGCGCATACATGCAACATTACATGCATACTTTACATGCAACTAGGGTTACAGACGTAATGGACAGAAACTATACAAAAATATAAAAAAATTAACAATTTTGTAAACAAGATAGGTATAAAATAAATTTTACCAGGAGTCTCTCCTAACAGCCGCCATACGCATATTCTCTGGTGTTTCCGCAGATATCTGCAATTTCGTTTTTGCAATGTGTAGCTCGACTCAGCCCTAATAAACGGATCTCATCGCGTCTTTTATACGACATCCAGAGTCGACGTAAAGCGTTGGCCTCTTTCTCCTTGCAAACAACATGCGACATTTGTTTTATCGATATGAATCAACAGGGACAGTAAAAAAAGAATAGTGGCCGAGCGGGTCTAGGCGCTACAGCCTGGAACCGCGCGACCGCTACGGTCGCAGGCTCGAATCCTGCCTCGGGAATGGATGTGTGTGATGTCCTTAGGTTGGTTAGGTTTAAGTAGTTGTACGTTCCAGGGGACTGATGACCTCAGATGTTAAGTCCCATGGTGCTCAGAGCCATTTTTTTTTTTTTAAAAACGAATAATAACTAGTACTCCAGCAGCGATTGAGCAGCGCTGCTCCAAGATGGTAGCAGTCACCACGGGCTAAGACGGTGTTGTCACTCCTGGAGTACTGGCTATACTTCGTGTCTTACTCTCCCTGTTAAGTAACAGCGAACAAATGTCGCACTGGACTAGTGAATGAGTACGTAAAATACCCCTTTAACAAAAAATAATTTTGTTTCTAAAGGGAAACAAACCGACGCTTTCGTACGACACTGGGTTGGGTTGGTTGGGGGAAGAGACCAAACAGCGACGTCATCGGTCTCATCGGATTAGGTAAGGACAGGGAGGGAAGTCGGCCGTGCCCTTTCAAAGGAACCATTCCGGCATTTGCCTGGAGCGATTTAGGGAAATCACGGAAAACCAAAATCAGGATGGCCGGACGCGGGACTGAACCGTCGTCCTTCCGAATGAGATTCCAGTGTGCTAACCACTGCGCCACCTCGCTGGTTGTACGACTCTGGACGCCGCATGAAAGACGTAGTGAGCACTATTTGTTTGGGCTGACTGGAGCTGTACATTGCAAAAATGAAATTGGAAATATCTACGGAAACATCAGACAAAATGCTCCTGACGACTCTTAGGAGAGAATCCCTGTATATCGATGCGAAGATGTTCAGTCCATTCTAGCGCCGATGGAGATACCTCCACTAAGTATACCTACTTGTAAGAGTGCAGAGAACATTCGCTGCCAAGATGCTGGATGCGCTGTATCGGTGCTCTACGTCCACTGTCTGGAGATCTCATTTTTCCCTGTTGACACATAGTGTCCCAGGAGGATTGGTCAGTTTTCATGGATGTGACAAGAACGCTCATTTGAAGCAAAAACTTCATATGGATATGTGTCCCAATGCAAATGGTTTTCGAGGTAGAACACATTCAGTTTACACCCTTATTTATTTTCTCTGGTGTACAACAGTCGGTAAACAGCACACTTTGTAGCACAGCATACGTTTTGCAAAGTGCCAACCATTGCTCCTGGGACACTGATGCTCCTGGGACACTGACATGTGTATCTGTCGTCTGACAGTCACATACCTACCGTTATGCCTTTCAATATATAGGTTATATATGAAAATTCTTACTAAAGTCTTGTAGGAGTTGTAGACGGAAATTAGTAGATAAAGTTGTGATGGCCAGAAATATTCCATTTGGATACAAACCGCTTCACGATACGCACGCAAACTGAGAAGAGGGCATCGTAGTCAGTTCCTGTTGTAATAATGGCGGGTTTTTAGACAGTATGCCTTTTGCTGTAAGAAATTTTTTAATTTGTTTTGTTGCACTCTTCTCAAACACTTTTTAGAAAGTACCGGCAGAAGATAGATAGGGTGTAATTCCTCATATCTTCTGTTGATCCCCTTTTGAATAGTGGTTTTATATCTGCCTATTGTAATACATTTGGAAAGCATCACTGCTGAAAACGTCGGTAAATCTAACTGACAGTGGTTGTGACTGCAGATGTGGGTATTTCTCAAGACAGAATTTCGTTTTCCACATCCCATTGGGTGATTTTTTCTAACTGTTTGAAAGATGTGCTTGGATTGTTTTCCAGATTTATGAAACTTACATTGTCTTGATAGGCTGCTAAATCTATGTCTGACATTACTACATTTAAGAAGAATTCATTGAAACAATTTGACATCTGAACAGGGTTAATTACAGTATCATTTTCAAACCTAATTTTTGAAATCTCATAATTTTTAACTTTGGCTCCTAATTCTTACTGAACAACTGTCTTTGTCTTATTACCCTGTTGGAGGATGAATGTATTATTGACCACTTTTTAGCTGCAACTACTCTTTCCTGAATACAGATCATAGCGATTGACATAGCCTACATAACACAGTCAAGATTTCTGTTTCGTGTAGCTCATTGTGGAGTTCCCATTTTCTAGCATTACAAATTTTTGTTTATAGTGTAATCCACATTAGTTTACTGCTTGCTTTCTTTTGCCAAGATCTGAGAAGGGAAGTTTCATTAAACACATTTTTAAAGAACTAAAAATGGCGTCACGTCCGACTATAACAACGCTTGCGAGGGAATGATACGTTCACAACTAGGATGGTTGACTGTGGTGCTCCACGGAGGCGCGCAGTCTACTCTCGACTCTAAAGATGACGTCCTTTGTCACGTAGAAGACACGATTGCCAGTACTCGAAACACTGCCCATGCCATGGCCTTCTGTGGACCTCGTAAGTCATTGTCTCCGTTGTGTGTGTGTGTGTGTGTGTGTGTGTGTGTGTGTGTGTGTGTGTGTGCATGTACTGTCAAGCTTACAATCACCTCTCTTATAAACGCTGTCACTATCATGAAAAAGAACGTTAGCTTGCAACTGTAATGAATCATGACTGATTTCGTCGCTTTAGTAACGTTGAGTGAGATAAAGATTATACGAAAAATCGATTATTCTTATCTTCGGCAGCGTTGTCTAGAGGAAACGTCTTCTATCATCGTCTTAATAACGATCAGGCTTTTTGATTTCGATATTAAAACACACGTCTTCTTTCTGGTTGAATATTGCGTTCGAAAATAACACGTGCACATTCGACATTGACTTCGGGTCCCATTTTGATATCATTTACAAGCAAAGTTCACTTGAGTCTATTACACCACGACTCAAAACGGACTATTCACAAAACTGGTCGTAACGTAAGTGGATCATAACCATAACTGTTTTCAACCGTTCGTCTCTCATGGCGCCAAACGCAAGACCAAACACACAGATGTATTTCAAAGCTGTTAGAACGATTTATGAACTGTGATGTGAATCGTCTGTTACAATAGAAGTCATGTGATATTGTGAAATGCAATTTTTATTGACTTTCATACCTTCAGTTTTATTTATTTCTGCAGTTTTAATTAACTATGCATGTGCCAGGATGACTGACCCTTCAGACTTTCTGTATCCTTAAATCCTGAGCATAGGGAATGCTCTAATTAACTTTAGAAACGGTAGAGAAATACTGCTAACCGAAAAGTGCGTCAATAAACCAAGCTTTCTGTCAAAAACCAAGAACCGCGCAATTCGACCAAAACAGGTATCGGGTGGGTAAATTCAGAAAGACCAGTAACGATTGATTCAATTTGGAAAAGAGAAACAAGCCAAGTCTGTTACAAGTGGGCGATTTGAATGTGATCCTACCGTGAACTGTATTTTACATCCAAAAGGAACATTTCCGGACATGGATTTCTTATGAAAACTTTATCTACTAAGCCCCCTCGGTAACACCTGTAGTAGGATTTGTAAATACCGTGCGTACCGGATTTATCAGAAATAAAACTAAAAACTCACGTAGTTGAAAGTACACCACAACAGAAGCAAAAATTTTCCAGTAAGCATGGCTCCACAAACGAGCTATTTGAGAGATAACTGCTAATGTGTGCTTACGAGCGGGCACATACTTCAGTATGAGTTGTGATCCTAGTCAGTACGAATGTAGTTGAAACGCAAACTTTTCGATTAAGTCTCTACCTAACTGGACACAAGTTTCACCCGTGTCCCACCTTAACAAGAAATGCAAAACTACTTCTGCACGTTACTTGTTGCAATTTACTGTACTGCCGTATCTAATAAAGGAGGTATTGCACGTGGCATCCTCACATTTTGATGCAATTCAGCACTTGTGTCAGCAGTGAGTTACGGTTTCATTTAAGCACTCCGCATCAAATAGTAAGTCTTGAAAAGATTTCACAATTCGCCATTCCAGTTCTTCAAGTGTATAACCTGGAGTGCTGAGATGACTCCAGACAGAAAAATCCAGAGGACTGAGGACACGTAACCTTAAATGCCGAGGTACAGGCCCTATTCGGTGTATCCATCTTGAACCATATCGATAAGTTGGATGACGTCTTACGTCAGCAACAAAATGTACAAAACCTTGCACTACCACAGTCATAAAACATGAAACTTGGGCCGGCCGCGGTGGTCTCGCGGTTCTAGGCACGCAGTCCGGAACCGCGCGACTGCTACGGTCGCAGGTTCGAATCCTGCCTCGGGCATGGATGTGTGTGATGTCCTTAGGTTAGTTAGGTTTAAGTAGTTCTAAGTTCTAGGGGACTGATGACCACAGCTGTTAAGTCCCATAGTGCTCAGCGCCATTTGAACCATTTGAAACTTGGGGGAAATTTGAGCCCACTTAGATGGGGACTTAACCAAAAAAGTTTTAATTTTAAATACTTTGTGCAAATTTCAAGCCTGCCGGTGTGAAAGAGAGGTTCTAGGCGCTTCAATCTGGAACCGCGCGACCTCTATGGTCGCAGGTTCGAATCCTGCCTCGGGCATGGATGTGTGCGATGTCCTTAGGTTAGTTAGGTTTAATTAGTTCTAAGTTCTATGGGACTGATGACCTCAGATGTTAAGTCCCATATTGCTCAGAGCCATTTGAACCATTTTTGCAAATTGCAACTATGTCTCACATTTAAGTCAGTGGTGGAACGTTACTGCATATTCGCATTTCTCTCGCAAACGGCCCGTTTGCCGACCAACGGAGGGCGTTCAGTAAGTAATGCAAGACATTTTTTTCTGAAAGCAGGTTGGCTTTATTCAGTATTCCACTAAAAATATTATTGCCCACTCTTTTGGCTACAAAACCCTGTTTTTCATCATAATCACTGTTCAGTGCCATCAGCCATACGCCACCTTACTGGCAGGGCCTGTGCGTTCGCATGGTACCGCTCTACTTGCTGGACGTCGGAGCCAACGTCTTACTGCATCAGTAACCTCCATCGCCAGTACAAGCAATTCTGCATAGATGATCAAAAAATTGGTTCAAATGGCTCTGAGCACTATGGGACTTAACATATAAGTTATAACTACTTAAACCTAACTAACCTAATGACATCACACACATCCATGCCCGAAGCAGGATTCGAACCTGCGACTGTAGCGCTCGCGCGGTTCCAGACTGAAGCGCCTAGAACAGCTTGGCCACAAAAGCCGGCCCATAGATGATCCTTCGTTGCTCTTTGTCTTCTGCTTGACGTCGAGGAACCCACCGGGCACATACCTTTGAGTACCCCAAAAGGTGGACAAGTGTGACAGCACTACGGCAGAGATGTCCAGCTGTGTTTGAGGGTGTTTGATGATGATCCGTCGATCACCTCGAATGAGAGTGTCCGCACGTTCCAACACTGCAGGAGTCACCTCTGTGTGCGGCCGGCCGCACGCGAGAGTTCGCGCGACATTGCTGTGATGATGACAGACGCCTCGCTCAACGACTCACCGTGCTTTTGTTCACTGCCAGATCTCCACAGACATTCTGCAAGCGCCCCTGAATATCTGCGGTGCTCTAGTTTTCCACCAAAAGAAACTCAATGACATCTCTCTGCTTGGAACGCACCTGTATTGTGGAGCTAATTTGTAGGTTATGTATAACGCCACCACGTATCGGAACTTCAGGAAATGAAGCGATGATATTCCAAAATGTTCCATAACAAATTTCGCATTTTTTGAACCGAAACCGACCGAGAAAAAAAATGTGCTGCATTGCTTATTGAACGCCCCACGTATTTACTAATAATTTCAGCAGTATCAGTTACCGCACTTAATAGTAATTCATCCTGTAGACAAAGAACTGGACGAAAGTAGTGCGTAGACATGTATAATGGATGCATACTTAATTAAATACACACATGTCGTTTGCTCCTCGTAATACTGAGCTAGCATCATTCATATGGTGTTTGTGGACATAAACTCAGTTTCATTTCGTGATATGTAGGTGAAACCAGTTCAGAGATTGCGCATGAAGTGATTCACATGAAGGGCAAAGTTAAAGTTTCCTGCGTTATAATTTTTGATCTCAGTTGTTGGGACACAATCAAATTATTATTATTATTATTATTTTGGATGGTGACGGCAAAATGCGAAGAATAATCAATGTGTTCAACAGTCACTGTGTCAGGCTACTGTGGGGAACCGATCTGTCCTCGCATGTTCACCACACTGCTACGCAGAAAGTTTCCGCGGACGTTAAGGCACCGGTTCAGCAACCTGGGGGCTGAAATCTCCGTATGATTCAGTTATATCGCTTAAGGAAATTGCCGGGATGGATCCACTGCAATGAACGTGTTAACTTCCTCCCGCCTCGCTGTCCAATGGCGTGTTCCGTCTACAATGACCTCATCGTCGACGGGACACTAAACGCTATTTGCCGTTCCATCAACCTATTGCAGTAGACTTCAGCTACAATCACTGTTTATTCTTAACGTTTTGCTCTCACTGCAATCAAACATGGAACTGGGAAACGCATCAAACCCATATTCCAGCCCATCCATCCAGACTTACATTTTCTGCGTATTCTCTAAATCATTTAAGCTAAACGCCTTGTTGGCGCCTTTCGAAGGGGGCACAGCTGGTTTCTTCCCTTATCCTTGTCTTCCTGATTCCTTACACTGTCTAGTGACCTTATCGATTAGGCATAAACAAAACATTCTGGCTTTCTTTCCTTGCACCAGACCAATATGAATGATAATTAATTGAAACCCTCAGCTGCCGACAGGTGTTGTTGATATACCTCGATGGGGACAGCTGAAAAGGTCTGCCCCGACCGGGCCTCGAACCCGGGATCTCCTTCTTACATGCCAGATGCTCTAGCCATCTGAGCCACCTAGGACACAGATGAACAGCTGTCCCCATCGAGGTATTTCAACAACACCTGTCGGCAGCGGAGGGTTT
The DNA here is from genome assembly GCF_023864345.2 of Schistocerca serialis cubense. Taxonomy (NCBI): domain Eukaryota; kingdom Metazoa; phylum Arthropoda; class Insecta; order Orthoptera; family Acrididae; genus Schistocerca; species Schistocerca serialis. The sequence goes on from NC_064646.1 coordinate 143,324,624, forward strand.
CAATTAATTATCATTTATTCTAGAGATGCTGCACGGTCAGCAATGGTATCTGTTCTTTCGAGAACAGTTACTACCTTCATATATAGACAGTATGAGGTCGTCCTTCGGTCGGACAGATATAAGATGGAGACCATTTTTACTTCTAATAAGAACCTAAGCAATGTGTTACATGATTATTGCCGGCCAGAGTGGCCGAGAGGTTCTAGGCGCTACAGTCTGGAACCACGCGACCGCTGCGGTCGCAGGTGCGAATCCTACCCCGGGCATTGATGTGTGTGATGTCCTTAGGTTAGTTAGGTTTAAGTTCTACGGGACTGATGACCTCAGAAGTTAAGTCCCATAGTGCTCAGAGTCATTTGAACCATTTTTTTTGTTACATTATTATCAGAGATCATATGAAACATCCCATCGGTACTTTTTTTGTTTTCTTGTTTTAGTGACTGCAACTACACATGGCAAAAAATTAAAAATATTTGTAGGAATGCCATACAAAATGCACCAGACGTCTGTCAATAGGATGACAGCGGGTCGTGAATATTTCCTGGGTAGCTCACTCGAGAAGAGCGTTGCCGGCGAAAGAGAAAGAACTGTGCTCGAGTCCCGTTCGAACACACAGTTTTACTTTACCAGCTAGGTTCACAACACTGCACATTCTGCCGCAGAGTGAAAGACTCAAATCTGGATTCACTAAAACCTCTGTACTCTGCTTACGGAAATATGGATTCTCGTAAGATTATCAAGAGCCAAATAAAAAACTTGAGCACTATGGGACTTAACTTCTGAGGTCATCAGTCCCCTAGAACTTAGAACTACTTAAACCTAACTAACCTAAGGACATCACACACATCCATTCCCGAGGCAGGATTCGAACCTGCGACCGTAGCGGTCACGCGGTTCCAGACTGCAGTGCCTAGAACCGCACGGCCACTCCGGCCGGCCGCGATTTCGTTTCGTGAAACCAAAGCACACATTGCGTTTTCTCCTGCTTCTATGCCATTTCGCCAGCAACTAACATGACCTAACAGACCGCGTCGGTGTTGTGGAGCACTAGCGCCATCTATTGGCCACAACAACTAGTAACTCTAACCTATGTAACGGCATCAAATGTAACTTATTATGTCAAACGGTTATTCTGTTATAAATTTTTATAATCAGGTTAAGACTTTGTGCTCACCCTGTACTTGGATGGTTCTTTCGATAAGGCCGAGTGATCCGTGTGTAATAAGCTATCATGTGGTAAATTATTCTTTCCTTATTACGTTGTGGACTTAAAGAAAAGGAAGGTGCTTGGTCTCATAAATTTGATCCTGTCACGTACTCCACATTACTTGATTGGATTTGAACGTATGACCAATAAATTATGCGCCTTAGACATTTATTAATCAGATGTGATGTGATAGAAGTCATGAGATAGGGACATGTGCTTATACAGATGGCGCTGGTATCGCGTATGCAAGTTACAAAAGGTAATTGATAAAGCTGTCGTTGCTAGTCAGGTGATTTCATGTGAAAAGGTTTCCGACGTGATTACGGCCGCACGAAGGGATTTGAATCCGAAATGGTAGTTGGAGCTAGACGCATGGTACATTCCATTTCGGAAATCGTTACGGAATTCAACATTCGGAGATCCTTAGTGCCAAGAACGTGCCGAGAATACGAAATTTCACGGACAATGGAGTGGCCGACGGGAGTCACTTAACGGCAGAGAGCAGTGGGATTAGGATAGAGCTCTTCAATAAAATTCTTCAGGGTATCAGACCGCATCGTCATAATTTAAAATGCGCCAACGTTTCGGCCAGCGTTGCAGCTAGCCTTCATCAGGGCCTTACGTTAACTGCTAAATGAAACACACTTGGTTCCTTAAATAGCTGCACGAGAAAACCGTGTCGTTACTTGATTGGCTGTAAAAGGAGGAGGAGGAGGGGTGAAAGGTATGCTTTATTGGTGTTTCCTTTATTATCTGTCATTGGCTAAAATAGCTGACCAATAGAAAACAGCTATTTCAGCCAATGACAGATAATAAAGGAAACACCAATAAAGCATACCTTTCACCCCTCCTCCTCCTCCTTTTACAGCCAATCAAGTAACGACACGGATTTCTCGTGCAGCTATTTAAGGAACCAAGTGTGTTTCATTTAGCAGTTAACGTAAGGCCCTGATGAAGGCTAGCTGCAACGCTGGCCGAAACGTTGGCGCATTTTAAATTATGACGATGCGGTCTGATACCCTGAAGAATTCTATTGAAGATGACAACGGCCGCGGAAGCCTACGCTTACAATTAGGATAGAGCTGTCATGGCTAACAGACAAGCAACACAAAGTGGTTCAAATGGTTCAAATGTCTCTGAGCACTATGGGACTTAAGTTCTAAGGTCATCAGTCTCCTAAAACTTAGAACCACTTAAACCTAACTAACCTAAGGACATCACACACATCCATGACCGAGGCAGGATTCGAACCTGCGACCTAGCGGTCGCGCGGTTCCGAACTGTAGCGCCTAGAACCGCTTGGCCATCCCGGCCGGCCAACACAGAGTGAAATAACCGTAGAGACTAAGGAGAGATGTACGATTAACGTATCCTTTAGGACAGTGCGGCGAAAATAGGCGTTAACGGGCTATGGCAGCTGGCGACAGCCGTGAGTTCTTTTGCTAACAGCACTATATCGTCTGCAGCGCCTCTCCTGTGATCGTAACCACATCGGTTGGACCCTAGACAACCGGAAACCTTGGCCTCGTCAGACGAGTCCCGATTTCAGTTGGTAAGAGGGTATTGTAGGGTTCGACTGTGGCAGACACATCATGAAACCATGGACCCGAGTTGGCAACAAGGCACTGTGCTGGCTGATGCGGCTCCTTCATGGTGTGGTGGGCATTTATCTGCTCTGCTCCAAATGAACCGATCATTGACAGTAAATGGTTATATTCGGCTACTTGGAGACGATTTGCAGCCACTTCTGGTCATCATGTCCACCTCCCCCCCCCCCCCTCAAAAAAAAAAAAAAAAAAAAAAAAAGATGGAATTTTTATGGATAACAATGCGCCGTGTCATCGGTTTGAAAAACATTCTGTATAATTCGAGATAATGTTTTGGCTACCCAGATCGTCCGACATGAATCCTATCGAACATTTACGGGACAATCGACTGGACAGTTAATGCACAAAATCCTTCACTGGCAACACTTCGTAATTAAGGACGGCTATAGAGGAAGCATAGATCAATATTTTTGCAGGGCACTTCCAACGATTTGTTGAGTCCATGCGGCTGGTCCCGGCGGAGGTTCGAGTCCTCCCTCGGGCATGGGTGTGTGTGTGTTTGTCCTTAGGATAATTTAGGTTAAGTACTGTGTAAGCTTAGGGACTGATGACCTTAGCAGTTAAGTCCCAAAAGATTTCACACACATCTGAGTCCATGCAACGTCGGGTTGCTGCATTATGCCAGGCAAAAGGCGATGCGACACGATATTAGGAGGTGACTTTTGTTACGTCAGTGTAGATAAGGTTGTAACCTCCCAACAGTAAAATAATATGAATAATATTCGCATTTAGTGTAACCTCCCAATAGAAAAGTTCCGAAACCTCCCAACAGTAAAAAATATAACTATAACATTTACATTTAGCGTAACTTCCCAATAAATAAATTGCGTAACCTATCAATAATAAAGTGTGACTAATCTCTCAATAAAAAATTGTGGCTCACTTAAAACCTTTCAATAACTGACTGTGAATTTAAACTGGTAAATTTTGGACGTCAGCAGTGCTGCGTCATGGCCCTGAAAGATCATTCTGAATAAATAGAAAATTCTTCCTTCAATAAGGTCGCCGGATAACGCATATATATCTGCTCCTATAAGAAATTTTTCTGGCATAGCCGAGTGCAATGCTGGCCGATAGATTTGTCACGTATAAAAAGAAACAACTGATTTTCCTTTACAATAATCGGGATGACCGTGGATTCGAGAAATTAGTAAATTCTTTAAATTGAAATGAATGATTCTAAAAAGTTAATTGTTACAAGAAAGATTATTATTAAGAGATTTCTTTTTAAAAGCATTTACAAGGGGCTTGATATAACAATATTACATATGCGCGAGGCTGCTTTTACCTTATACTACAACGCTCAGGCAACGCCATCGCTCCCCACGCCGGGCCAGCCAACTCCACACACACGACTGCTTGCTAGCCACTACTTACTCCTACTGCTACACAGTTCCTACTGCATACAACACTGCTCTTTGGTCTGAGATTCTCTTATAACTTACATATCGCAGGCAGCGCGAGCAATCTATCGAAATTACATCTGCTTGAGTGCGCTAGCAACAAATTCCTTAATCATGGACCTCTTACAAGGTCTAGAACTTAGGACTTATCAAAAGAAATAACCACGTCAGCGTGAGAAATCGGCACCCTTTAGAACACAGGATGGCCTGCACGGGCCCACTAATTTTACAAAGGAACGGCACAGTCTTGTCCTCGCATGCCACTTATCAATGCAACATACATAACGCGCTGCCATGTGCTCCCCTCACAGACTGTTCCTTCTGACCAACCTATTACTCTTATCCTGTCTCCATCGCAACTCTTAACGACTGTACTAGAATGGGTGGCGTTGTTATCTCGTGCTCTCCAGGGTCAAAATGGCAATACACGTGATTAAACATCTCTATTAGCACATTGTTCAAGAGGTGTAGTCGAATATTAGCCACTGCTGCCCTTGGCTTTTATCTGCTAAGGCAGTTTCTCATTACGTTAGATGTATCCGGAATTTCAGAACAGTTGTTGTACTTGTACATTAAGATCCGCTTAACAGCTTTGCTAACAGCTTCTGGACCCGCATATATGTTTCACAGGTCGATGTGAGTGATTTTGGGACTTTTAGTGTAAGTTTCTGACGTAGACATAAGTTGAGTTGTCTTGTTTTGATGTTTTGGAGAGAACTGATGCCTCCCTTCTCACAAAAAGCAGGAAGCGACCAGTCAAATCTTTAACATGTGAATCTGAGGAGCGGGCCACCACTAAGCTATCTTTTGTATCCCCATTGCGTTATTCCGTGAGGTGAGCTCTGAGGCCGAACTCGGAACATTTGCGAATAATCTCATTAAGAGCTGTACTCCAGCACATGTTTATTTACGAGTATATCGTTATTCCCCCCCCCCCCCCCCCCCCCATGAACCACGGACCTTGCCGTTGGTAGGGAGGCTTGCGTGCCTCAGCGATACAGATAGCCGTACCGTAGGTGCAACCACAACGGAGGGGTATCTGTTGAGAGGCCAGACAAACGTGTGCTTCCTGAAGAGGGGCAGCAGCCTTTTCAGTAGTTGCAAGGGCAACAGTCTGGATGATTGACTGATCTGGCCTTGTAACAATAACCAAAACGGCCTTGCTGTGCTGGAACTGCGAACGGCTGAAAGCACGGGGAAACTACAGCCGTACTTTTTCCCGAGGGCATGCAGCTTTACTGTATGAGTAAATGATGATGACGTCCTCTTGGGTAAACTATTCCGGAGGTAAAATATTCCGGAGGTAAAATAGTCCCCCATTCGGATCTCCGGGCGGGGACTACTGAAGAGGATGTCGTTATCAGGAGAAAGAAAACTGGCGTTCTACGGATCGGAGCGTGGAATGTCAGATCCCTTAATCGGGTAGGTAGGTTAGAAAATTTAAAAAGGGAAATGGAGAGGTTAAAGTTAGATATAGTGGGAATTAGTGAAGTTCGGTGGCAGGAGGAACAAGACTTCTGGTCAGGTGACTACAGGGTTATAAACACCAAATCAAATAGGGGTAATGCAGGAGTAGGTTTAATAATGAATAGGAAAATAGGAATGCGGGTAAGCTACTACAAACAGCATAGTGAACGCATTATTGTGGCCAAGATAGATACGAAGCCCACACCTATTACAGTAGTGCATGTTTATATGCCAACTAGCTCTGCAGATGACGAAGAAATTGAAGAAATGTATGATGAAATAAAAGAAATTATTCAGATAATGAAGGGAGACGAAAATTTAATAGTCATGGGTGACTGGAATTCGAGTAAAGGGAAAGGGAGAGAAGGAAACGTAGTAGGTGAATATGGATTGGGGCTAAGAAATGAAAGACGAAGCCGCCTGGTAGAATTTTGCACAGAGCACAACGTAATCATAGCTAACACTTGGTTTAAGAATCATGAAAGAAGGTTGTATACATGGAAGAACCCTGGAGGTACTAAAAGGTATCAGATAGATTATATAATGGTAAGACAGAGATTTAGGAACCAGGTTTTAAATTGTAAGACATTTCCAGGGGCAGATGTGGTCTCCGACCACAATCTATTGATTATGACCTGTAGATTAAAACTGAAGAAACTGCAAAAAGGTGGGAATTTAAGGAGATGGGACCTGGATAAACTGAAAGAACCAGATGTTGTACAGAGTTTCAGGGAGAGCATAAGGGAACAATTGACAGGAATGGGGGAAGGAAATACTGTAGAACAAGAATGGGTACCTTTGAGGGATGAAGTAGTGAAGGCAGCAGAGAATCAAGTAGGTAAAAGGACGAGGGCTAGTAGAAATCATTGGGTAACAGAAGAAATATTGAATTTAATTGATGAAAGGAGAAAATATAAAAATGCAGCAAATGAAGCAGGCAAAAAGAAATACAAACGTCTCAAAAATGATATCGACAGGAAGTGCAAAATGGCTAAGCAGGGATGGCTAGAGGACAAATGTAAGGATGTAGAGGCTTATCTCACTAGGGGTAAGATAGATACTGCCTACAGGAAAATTAAAGAGACCTTTGGAGATAAGAGAACGACTTGTATGAATATCAAGAGCTCAGATGGAAACCCAGTTCTAAGCAAAGAAGGGAAAGCAGAAAGGTGGAAGGAGTATATAGAGGGTCTATACAAGGGCGATGTACTTGAGGACAATATTATGGAAATGGAAGAGGATGTAGATGAAGATGAAATGGGAGATACGATACTGCGTGAAGAGTTTGACAGAGCACTGAAAGACCTGAGTCGAAACAAGGCCCCGGGAGTAGACGACATTCCATTGGAACTACTGATGGCCTTGGGAGAGCCAGTCCTGACAAAACTCTACCATCTGGTGAGCAAGATGTATGAAACAGGCGAAATATCCTCAGACTTCAAGAAGAATATAATAATTCCAATCCCAAAGAAAGCAGGTGTTGACAGATGTGAAAATTACCGAACAATCAGTTTAATAAGCCACAGCTGCAAAATACTAACACGAATTCTTTACAGACGAATGGAAAAACTAGTAGAAGCCGACCTCGGGGAAGATCAGTTTGGATTCCGTAGAAACACTGGGACACGTGAGGCAATACTGACCTTACGACTTATCTTAGAAGAAAGATTAAGGAAAGGCAAACCTACGTTTCTAGCATTTGTAGACTTAGAGAAAGCTTTTGACAATGTTGACTGGAATACTCTCTTTCAAATTCTAAAGGTGGCAGGGGTAAAATACAGGGAGCGAAAGACTATTTACAATTTGTACAGAAACCAGATGGCAGTTATAAGAGTCGAGGGGCATGAAAGGGAAGCAATGGTTGGGAAGTGAGTAAGACAGGGTTGTAGCCTATCCCCGATGTTATTCAATCTGTATATTGAGCAAGCAGTAAAGGAAACAAAAGAAAAATTCGGAGTAGGTATTAAAATCCATGGAGAAGAAATAAAAACTTTAAGGTTCGCCGATGACATTTTAATTCTGTCAGAGGCAGCAAAGTACTTGGAAGAGCAGTTGAATGGAATGGACAGTGTTTTGAAAGGAGGATATAAGATGAACATCAACAAAAGCAAAACGAGGATAATGGAATGTAGTCGAATTAAATCGGGTGATGCTGAGGGAATTAGATTAGGAAATGAGACACTTAAAGTAGTAAAGGAGTTTTGCTATTTGGGGAGCAAAATAACTGATGATGGTCGAAGTAGAGAGGATATAAAATGTAGACTGGCAATGGCAAGGAAAGCGTTTCTGAGGAAGAGAAATTTGTTAACATCGAGTATAGATTTAAGTGTCAGGAAGTCATTTCTGAAAGTATTTGTATGGAGTGTAGCCATGTATGGAAGTGAAACATGGACGATAAATAGTTTGGACAAGAAGAGAATAGAAGCTTTCGAAATGTGGTGCTACAGAAGAATGCTGAAGATTAGATGGGTAGATCACATAACTAATGAGGAAGTATTGAATAGGATTGGGGAGAAGAGAAGTTTGTGGCACAACTTGACCAGAAGAAGGGATCGGTTGGTAGGACATGTTCTGAGGCATCAAGGGATCACCAATTTAGTATTGGAGGGCAGCGTGGAGGGAAAAAATCGTAGAGGGAGACCAAGAGATGAATACACTAAGCAGATCCAGAAGGATGTAGGTTGCAGTAGGTACTGGGAGATGAAGAGGCTTGCACAGGATAGAGTAGCATGGAGAGCTGCATCAAACCAGTCTCAGGACTGAAGACCACAACAACAACAACAACATCGTTATTTTTATATTTTAGGTTTCTTTCAATAAGCCTACTATTCCTCTTGTACAATGACATTAGTATATTCAACGATGATTTTTATTTAAACCAAATTAAATAATATTTCCTGCATCTAATAACGATAGGAAGCAGTATTAGGGTTTAACGTCCTGTCAGCGACGTGGAAATCATTAGAGACGGACTACAAGATCGAACTGGGCCAGAATGGAGCAGGAAGTCGAAAGTATCTTTCCTAAAGGAACCCTCCTGGTAACTCCTTAAGCAGAAAATCACGGAGATTTGAACATCCGTACTCACGTATGTTAGTTCTGTGTCCTATCATGTGTTGTCTTACTTGATTTTAACACTGAAGTCAGAGATGAATTTGTGAACCGATTAATCTTTTTTTAAATTTGTGGTAAGATCTTATGGGACCAAACTGCTTAGATCATCGGTCCCTATGTTTACACACTATTTAATCTAACTTAAACTAACTTACTCCATGGACAACACACACACCCATGCCCGAGGGAGGACTCGAACCTCCGACGGGGGGAGCCGCGCGGACCGTGACAAGGCGGCCTAGACCGCGCTGCTAACCCGTGCGGCTGTGAACCGATTAAAACAATTGTTAACACATTATTATGAAATACATTTAAAATTTTAACGTCAATGATCAATAATAATAGACGAAATGTATTTTTAGCCGTGAAATCGGTAGAAACAATAAAAGATTTCTGCCACAGTAAAGGAACAGACATCATGTTGACAGCACCACACACAGTGTTACCGAGAACGTCTACATCTACAGATGATCATAGGCACACGAAACCAATAATAATTTGAATAAAGAAGAAATTACAAACAACGCCCTGAGGTGCATTATTTCATAGCCATATGGTATATTTGGTATTAGTATCGTAAATGAAAAGATTGTGACAAACCATTACCGTCAACATGAGGCGTTTCACTTTTAAAAAAAAAATAAAAACTTGTGGCAAACCATTACCGTCAACATGAGGCGTTTCCTTTTAAAACTTTTATTTAATCGTAGTTAAGTCACATGCATAAAAGGCAGCCTCATAGAAGAAGGGGGCCGGAAAATTTAATTCTCCTTATATTTCGGTGCGAAAGAGGTAGATAACATTCATTTAGTACTTTTTACCTCAAACGCTGCCTCTTCTTATGCTTTTGATTGACGCGCTTGTCAGACGGCGGCTGACCATTCGACTTACTACAATTTTTACGAAAAAAATCACGCAAGTCATCGAAGACTGACCGGTACGAAATATCTCAGGGCCGCTTTAGCTTCAATTAAAGAAATAAATAACGAGAGAAAGCGATTAGCGTTCGGTCGTTCGCGGTCCAATAGTTCATCACCAACCTCTCTTATTTGAAGCTTGAAATGAAAATCTAAAAGCACAACGAATATTGCTCGCATTAGGAAAATTCGGATCGATGATGGAACTGAAATGATGGACACCGCAATGTATCAGATATTATAATAATTACTGAAGTACTTTAATATAAAGAGCGAAACTCATATATTGCGTACAAAACATCAGACAAGAGAGAGTGTGTGTGAGCTCGCAAGCTCCAGGCACTAGAAGCTCGGTCCTTCTTCATTTTCCCCGCGATACTACACGTTTTTCTTTACTAGGTGCACAAAGATTCTACATCTACATCTACATGGATACTCTGCAAATCACATTTAAGTGCCTGGCAGAGTATTCATCGAACCACCTCCACAACACTCTGTTATTTCAATCTCGTATAGCGCGCGGAAAGAACGAACACCTGTATCTTTCGGTACGAGATCTGATTTGCCTTATTTTGTCGTGGTGATCGTTTCTCCCTACGTAGGTCGGTGTCGACAAAATATTTTCGCTCTCTGAGGAGAAAATTGGTGACTTGAATTTCGTGAGAAGATTCCGTCGCAACGAAAAACGCCTTTCTTTTAATGACGTCCAGCCCAAATCCTTTATCATTTCTGTGACACTCTCTCCCATATTTCGCGATAATACAAAACATGCTGCCTTTCTTTGAACTTTTTCGATGTACTCCGTCAGTCCTATCTGGTAAGGATTCCACACCGCGCAGCAGTATTCTAAAAGAGGAAGGACAAGTGTAGTGTAGGCAGTCTCATTTGTAGGTCTGTTACATTTTCTAAGTGTCCTGCCAATAAAACGAAGTCTTTGGTTAGCCTTCCCTACAAGATTTTCTATGTGTTCCTTCCAATTTAAGTTGTTCATAATTGTAATACCTAGGTATTTAGTTGAATTCACGGTCTTGATTAGACTGGTTTATCGTGTAACCGAAGTTTAACGAATTCCTTTTAGCATTCATGAGGATGACCTAACACTTTTCGCTATTTAGGGTCAACTGCCAATTTTCGCACCATACAGATATCTTTTCTAAATCGTTTTGCAATTTGTTTTGATCGTATGATGACTTTATTAGTCGATAAACGACAGCGTCATCTGCAAACAACCTAAGACGGCAGCTCAGATTGTCTCCCAAATCTTTTATATAAATAAGTAAAAGCAAAGGGACTATAACACTACCTTGGGGAACGCCAGAAATCACTTCTGTTTTACTCGATGACTTTCCGTTAATTACTACGAACTGTGGCCTCTCTGACAGGAAATCACAAATCCAGTCACATAACTGACACGATATTCCGTAAGAACGCAATTTCACTACAAGCCGCTTGTGTGGCACAGCGTCAAAAGTCTTTGGAGAATCCAGAAGTGCGGAATCGATCTGAAATCCCTTGTCAATAGCGCTCAACACTTCATGTGAGTAAAGAGTTAGTTGTGTTTCACAGGAACGATGTTTTTTTAAACCCATGCTGACTGTGTGTCAATAGACAGATTAAATACTAATAGGACTCCACGAAAATGTTTACAGACGTATGTTTTCTCCATCATGCTGAAAATTTCAACGGAATACCATTACAAATCGGTACAAACTTCAATTAATTTAATAGTAATACTTCAAACAGCGCTTTTACCAAAGATGAGGACTAAAAACTAACTAGTTAGTTGCATTCGAGAATTAAAATATGCGTGCGGACACGTAGCTCTCGGTTTCCCTACCTCGATGAAAGCTGGAATTATTTCTTTCAAAAGTACATGGCTGATTTTCTTCCCTCTCCTACCTCTCTCCGAGATTGTGCTCCAAGGACTTTGTGTCGACGGGGCTAAACACCGAAACACCGTGATCTTCCTTCCAAGGACAAAAAAGAAATCAAACAGATGCAGCTACAAACGAGTTTTCTTTCGATGGTTGGATACCGCACGTCGAATTCCCGGCGTTCCAGTGGCACGTGTTGACAGGAAATCAAAAGGCCGCTGTGCTCGAAACAAAGCTCCAGCAACGTGGAAGTATCGGATCCGAAGGCAACGGCCCAGCTGGGGTATCGGGTTTCTCGCCTGCCCGGCCTCCAGAGCTCTGCGGTCTCGGCCGGAGACGCTTTCGCCGCTGTATGCATTCTTCGCTCCGCTAGCTGTCGGCCGTCAACTTTCCGTCTGGTTTCTGTCTGAGGAGAAGGCAGTGTCAGCAGCAAAATTAGTGGAATGAGCAAGCAGGCATGATAACAGACATTGTATGAAGTAGGAAGAACGAAGATTACATTTTAACGTTCTCTCAGTGATGAGATCATTTAGAGACGGATTGGGAAGGGAAGGGGAAGGAAATCGGCCTTGCCATTTTCAAAGGAACCGTCCTAGCGTTTGCATTAAGCCGTTCAGGGAAATCGCTGAAAGCCTAAATCTGAAGCCTGAAGCTCGGTCATCTAATACGGAGGCGCGCTACTAGTGTGGCAAATCCCCCCTTCACACGAAGTGAACACAAGCGAACCCGGCGCACCGAACGTGAATTCAGTCCGGTGCAAACACTAAGCGCTCACACGCAAACGGAATTCTGCATTGGGCGGTTCGCTTTCGCAGTATTTCGCTCGTGTTCGCCTAGTTCTCGATTTTTCAGCGATTTTTCTCGTTCTTTCCGCTTCGGCGCTGGCAATACAGAACACTTTGATCTGCTTTGTCGTCTGCTTCTCTTGTCGTTGAACGAGTTCCGTGAGTGATGGATTGATCCGAGGAGGATGTAATGTTACTTGTTCTTTTGCCTGTCTGCATGGTAATTACCGGACCTGGCATTGTTAATGTTAGACGTTGGCCGAATGCCCTTACTATCACCATCGCCTCTTCTTTACCATCCCCCTCTCCCCTCCCAGGGCCGTGAGGGGGGTGGGGAGATTGAGCTTGTAATGTTGCTGATAGAAGAATGTAGGTATCATACGTGCTTCTGGGATCCAAGCACATATGCCAAAAGAAATGGAATATGACTGGTGGAAAACTGCCGAAGCGCCCAACGTTCTACTGGGGACGTAAGAAAGAAGATAGTGGCGCGGTCTAGGGCGCCTTGCCATGGTTTGCGCGGCTCCCCCCGTCGGAGGTTCAAATCCTCCATCGGGCAAGAGTGTGTGTGTTTTCCTTAGCGTAAGCTAGTTTAAATTAGATTAAGTAGTGTGTAAGTCTATGGACCGATAACCTCAGGATTTTTATCCCATAGAAGCTTGCCACAAATTTCCAATTTCCAAAGAAGATATTAATTAGATGTTTGCACCAGATGGGAACGGTGTAAATATACAATCACTTCGTCATTCTTTTTATTAAAAAGAAAAAGAGTAGCGTATTTCACTCGAAGAAAACAAGTGGGAATATGCAGTCATTATGCTTATTAAAATTAAAGGTATACAAAAGACGTGATCATTCTCGATGGTTATGTTCATTGTATGTGTAGTTAGATGGCCAATGTATCACTTATATGTTAGAGATTTTTGATGATAACTAAGAATGGTTTACCCGGGAATACGCTTTATCTTCTCAAACAACCATACAGCAGATTTTATGTAGTGGCCTATGTGACAGGTCATCAATTCATTAATCTTATTTTATCATAATTATTTTCCTTACACGTACTTTAACAAAATCTTTAAAGCGTTTCGCACCTGACAAAGCAGACACCAGAACCTCTCTGATTTAAAGCAGCTATTAAAATATGAAATCATCACTAAAATAAATATTTCGGTTGTTAATAACGAGAGTGCAAATGCTAGCCTTAGTTCAGGTTGGGTTGGTCGTCAGTAATTAGTATTCTGCTTTAAAATTCACTTCTTACTCCTAATGAGAAGCCAGCGAAAAGCTTCTACACCTTTGCAAAATTTTGGGCTAATGCTAAGGGAGTCTGTACCTGCAGTTCAGTGTTAAGTGCATTTCAAGTTTACGTAAAAATTAAGACACCTAAATTCTTTCTTTCCTACACCAAACTGTACATTTATGTTGTACTGTGACTATGATGCGCTGTACAGAATATAAGTTAAGCAACTTTACCGCACCAATATTAGAGTCAAAATAGCAATGCCCAGCGTATGATTCTGTGTTCGCATCTTCACGTTCTCTTCCTTTCGCGCCAGTGTAAATGGTTATTCGTAGTTAAAAGTCACTGATGGCGAGCACTACCGAATCCCCTGCACATTGTTTGGAAATATGCAATTTGTTTGTGTCCATTTTAGTATGGAGTGGGCTTAAGAAGTCAACGTACACCATATGAAAATTTAACAGAAACGCTTGTTACTGCATTGCCTTAAAATGATGTGTTTTAAAGAGTATAGGCAACCCTTAATGAGAACTGCATCATCGCTACTTTCCTTTTATTGTGCAGATATAACGACAATAATCTGTCGCACTGCCTTTCCTAACTTGGATTAAAATATCCCTTTGAATTTTGTCTTTTTCATTGTTGCATAGTTTCTGCTGTCAAGTCATTATTAGGTGTATGGTATAAAAGGTCAAATGGACATATTTAAGTTAGTCAAGCCTGAGAATGGAAATGCAGTCGTGAAGTGCAGTTCGGTTGCAGGACTTGAAAATAAGCATGACATCAAGTGTGCAACGTATCGTTTTCATTGAAAATCATGCTGAACTCTCTCTTGGAACTAGGGGCCTCCTCGTTTGTGAAAGCTCGAAAGTGCTGAGAGTGTGAAAGTAAGTTTCAATGGTGATTGTCGTAATAAAACCATGATCAAAAATACACTTTTCACTGACGCTCACAGACCCAATAGCACACCACGCTGCTACGCGCTCTGAATTGAGAGGTTTAACAGGATTCACGTTGGTCCAGTAGCAGAAACTCTGTTTATAGAACTTGCCTCATCACTCTTGACGACTTTTTCGTTTTCTTCAAGGAGCACTTGTATTCGAATGGCAGTGTCTCCATGCTCATTATTTGACGCCTTAAGCTGCTAAACAGCACACGTCTTGTACAGATGAAATTTTAAATCATTTCATCAAATTGTTCAAACTGGTTGAAGAATTAATCTTAATTTACGTTCGTGTCTTCGCGCTGATCGCTTTAATCTTCGATTTAGCTCTTATCTTTGCCTCTCGATTTCTTCCATAGCCCTTTGAACCAGATCGCTTCATCTTTGTAATACAGCCGACTGTTCTCTGACAGTAAACACATCTTGAAAAGTGTATCGCGTTTGGGAGCGGTATCTTACCATCCAAAGCAAAAGTGAATTTAAAATATCCGCTTCCGTAACCGTGCCAGACTCACGATTTCCAAAATGTGCCGCACACTCAAAGAGCTCTACAGTCTATCGCTCCATCTCTACTGAATGAAATGATATCGTATAGCGAGAGGCCAATGATCCCAAATACAGTCACCCTACCTACGTAGATGTATGTTTCATTAATATTTGATCTATATCGGTCACTCTGTGTAAGAAATATGGTGGCATGTCAAATCTATGAATAAAGAAAGACTCTACAGCTGCACTGTTAAGAAAATACAGTGTTGAATTATCGCCTTGTCGATAATTTCCATTTATGCAATGCATTCACTGTAACCGATCTGTTTACACGGTGACTGATCGAGTTCGTCGTCTCTTCGCTCGTTGAAGTCTCCAGCCTTTTTTACGACAGCAGAAGATATAAAGATGTCAATTACGTATTTATGATGGATAGAGTCTTCTTTAACGTCGATAGTGTGTTCAGACGAAACTTGTTTGATCTGTCCATGTGATTAAGTAATTCTTATCAGCTGCATCATGTTTACCTCAGTACTGAAACTCTGTCAAATAAGTCGCAAGGCGAATAAAAAGTAAAAGGTCATTAACACGTATTAAATACAAGATTTCCACATCACGTGCTTCTGTGCTTCTCTTTGGGGGAAGTGTAAATTGCGCGACTTAAGTCCCGGCTACATCTTGAAATCTTGCATATCGCATGAGGCTCGTTGGAAATACTAATCTCTTGCAGCATCTGTGCTAAGGAAGAGAGAAGGTAGAGAAAGACAGAGAGAGAGGGAAAGATGGACGGAAAACTCTCAACAAACAAGAGGCAATTTAAACGTCTTCTCACGGAAGTCCCGAATAGTGCTTATCTGTTTAGCTTATCTCCCATCTCCTGGACGTGATGCAATATGAGAGCTTGGGTTTGGCAACGTGGATTTTGTAGTCGCAGGTACAAATGTGGCTGTAAAATTCTACCAACGCTAACAGAATTTTTAAACAGATCGTCTTCAGAGCACGTGATGCATACTTAAAGCGTCTATACTGCGTACTCAGAGCGCATCATTCCAGGTACCTCGTGAGGCATTTAACTTCGATACAAAAAAATGGTTCAAATGGCTCTGAGCACTATGGGACTTAACTTCTGAGGTCATCAGTCCCCTAGAACTCAGAACTACTTAAACGTAACTAACCTAAGGACATCACACACATCCATGTCCGAGGCAGGATTCGAACCTGCGACCGTAGCGGTCACGCGGACTTCGATACATTTTCATGCCTGTGGACATCACACCTTTCCATCTCCTTTCTTATAGTCTCTTTATTTTCTCTACGTTATTTAACTTATTTACAGCTCCAACTTCATTATTCGTTTTCCTCTCCTATAGTATTTTCACTAAATGTACTCATCTTTCAGTTTCACAACTTACATACGTCGCTTTCAGAAACTGCATTTGCCTGAAAGATAAAATTTTCATAAATTTATTACAAGAGGGCTTTTCCCACAACAACAGTAACACCAACACAAGGAATGTGCCGCGTGGGTACGATTACAAAAATGGCTCTGAGCACTATGAGACTTAACATCTATGGTCATCAGTCCCCTAGAACTTAGAACTACTTAAACTTAACTAACATAAGGACATCACACAACACACAACACCCAGTCATCACGAGGCAGAGAAAATCCCGGACCCCGCCGGGAATCGAACCCGGGAACCCGGGCGCGGGAAGCGAGAACGCTACCGCACGACCACGAGCTGCGGACGGTACGATTACATTCAGCTGACAATTACACCTCGGTCCACTCACGAAAATAAAAAAATGTCAGAGTGTTACTAGTACAAAATACCTCAGCATAACATGAGCAGCTCCTTTGCTGAATATAAATATAAACTAGTGCTGAATATAAATATAAACTGAGACCACTTTATTGTATGGAGTCGCTATTGATGTAAAATTAAGTCGTCATTAATTGTTTTCCTTCTGTAACACTTAAATGGACAAGAATTCATCGTGCTGCATACTTAGAGACAGCTTGCAGCCCTCGGTTAGGGTTAGGCGGAGACGAGACTGACCATCAAAGTCTTTCACTACATAAGCGTTTCAAAGGCAGCACTGTCGCCTAAACTGTGTTTCAGTCTATTATGGTATTGCAAATCCCCTACATCCATTATCATGTTCCACATTTAAGCTTTTAACCTCAGTAATATAACGTGTAGTTTCCTATTTTAGCTTAAAGTTCTCTGACTTCACTACGAAAGTTTCCAGTGGAACCGTGTACATGTTTCTTTAAATGCACAACAAGACATTGGCTTGCAGATAATGACTGAGGTTGATGAACGGCGTCCGTGATCTTGACTACAGAAACATGGGTTTGAAGCTTAACCCATCTAAAATGCAAGCAATCTTAGTCGGCCAGAAAAGGCTTATTATTCTTCTTAAACAGCACAGAAATCGCCTTTTCTTCTTCTGCAAAGAATTTGGTGATGCTTTTGGACCATCACCTAGACTGATTTGACCTCACACCTGCAGTCTTTATGAAGATGTCATTATCACTTCATTCACTACAAAAATATAAATATAAAATTTATTTCCTCTAGAGCTTAAAAGGAAACCCGTAGAGTCACTAATAGTCCCCATTCTTGATTATTCTCCAAGGGCTTTCGTTTGAGTGCTCACGTCGACTGGAACTGGCGGTGAATGCTTGTGCGTGATAACTTTGTGATGTAAGCTGTTTGGACCATATAGCTCCTGCCTATGAACAATTATCTTGGCTGTGTGCCAATAAGCGTAGAGAGTATTATACAATGTGTTTTCCGTATCATTATCTCAATATCGCACTCCTTCCTATTTATCTTAAACGCGTACAGTACCATCTGACCAACCCAGCAGAAATACTCGTTCCCATCAAAGTGAAATCCTCTCTGTACCATTACACAACACTGGCACGTTCTCTAAGTCATTTTTCTGTATCAGCAACCGATTATGGAACAACTTTCCTCAGAATATTAGAGAAATTAAAACCATTTCAAAGTTCAAGAGACAGGTAATGGTCCACCTTTTATCACAATGGCTATCTCTTCTTGCAGCTCACTCCAGTCAGCTCCCCCTCCCCTACCACATTTCCCTCCACTTGTCTACAAAGTTCTTTATCGACATTCTCTTTTTTCATAGCACCCACTGTCACTTTCTTTTTAATCGTCTCCTGTTTCATTAACCATTCCACTTCTTCTAATATTAAACAAGGCTTCAAAAGTGCTGCACTAATCAGTATAATTCTTAAACCATCCATTATTATTATTATTACCATTATTATTAGTATTTAATGATATTATTATTATTGCATATTATTACTTTTATTAATAATGCAAACTATTATTATTAAGTTTTATGTAGTAAAAATTAATATCATTTTTAATTCCTCCACTATTCGATCACCATTATCAGTCAGTGTTACTGTTTTATTATTGTTATTATTATCATTTTAATGCCAATTATTAGTTTTATTACTAATACAAATTAGTATTATTGTGATTTTTGTATAATATTTTTGTATGTGTTGACTCTGGTCAGATGTAAGATAGGGCCTAAAGGCCATAATCTGTGAAACGTCCCCTTAGAAAAATTATGAATGACTGTGCTAGTAAACCTCTTACGTTATTTGATTTTCAAGGAGCTGAGCAAAACTGAACGTACTCAGACATTTCTCTCTTTGCTTATTCTGATCATCACTAAACTGACACACAATATTTTTAGCGCAACGCAATCTGACTTTCAATAATCCCTGCAAAAGGATGGCCCTGTCTAACAGTAACCTATACCCTTCATGAATCACTTACCTCACCACTAACTACTGATAGGAATAGTTAGTAAATGAAATATTTTGATAGAGAACAATGTATTTACCTTAATAATGTTCAAAAGTCA
This sequence comes from Schistocerca serialis cubense, assembly GCF_023864345.2. Classification (NCBI taxonomy): domain Eukaryota; kingdom Metazoa; phylum Arthropoda; class Insecta; order Orthoptera; family Acrididae; genus Schistocerca; species Schistocerca serialis. Next base: position 143,343,585 of record NC_064646.1, read on the forward strand.
TCATATATATATATATATATATATATATATATATATATATATATATATATATCAATTCATGCCATCCATCTTTGCAAATTTCCTTTTACTGGCGGACACACGTCCAGATCGTCCGCTCTCAAAACTCTGGCATCTCTCTCTCCACATCCACCACTGCTGGCGACTCACCTCCAACTGCACAACGCTACGCGCTGTTCCCATCCATCTGCCCAGCACTACAATAGCGAATATTCCAACAATGCCAACCAGCCACAGACTGCAAACAGCACAGTCAGTGATTTTCATACAGAGCACTAAGTGGCGTTACCAACATAAAAACCTAAACAGCCTACTTACATCTGGCCACGCTAAATAAGCTTAAATAAATAAAAATTACTCACCTGACTTCGTATGAGTTGCATTAATTTTATAACCGGTCTAAAGTATGTAAATGTTTATGGTCATGGTTCATCTTACTGTTTAATTTCTGGTATTTTACATCTAGAGAAGGAAGGCAAACAATGTGGGAACGACTGTGCATTTTTCACACTGAGAAAAATCTTCCCTCTAATTAATACTGACAATTTGTTTTGGTTCACTGCTTTAGTTCTTGGGCATACATCTAGTATGTAATTCCGGAAACGCTCCTCGTGAATCTGCTACTAGTGTCTTTGGCTATTATGCTTGAAAATTAAGTGGCATATTTAAGGTGGTCATAATACTGGTTCCCCACGTACTCTGTCGTACAGGCACAATTTTCACGAGCCCAACCGCCACTGTATCGGTGAGTCACTTCTACACACACAGTGTATTAGAGCGCAAGTTGCGCTAAACGCTCCCATTCGTTCCAGCCGCTCCCGATGATGTCATATGTTTATTGCCGCCGCTCCTGCCAGACAAATTATCGTCGCGCGCCTCTGTTGGTGCAGCAACAGTATTGCTCAAGACTTCCGTGCAGGAGTCGCTTAACGCCGAGGCCGTAGTGCCTGCTATAAGGCCGTTCATGTATCCCAGTAGTTCACGGCCTCTACTCTTTGCATTCCTCATTTTCTTCCATTGCTTGGCAAACATAATATGGTTACTGTAAGTACTAACATTTGCCTGCGCTTCGTAACACGGTGCGCACAGAACTCCAGTTCATCTGTGGTATTGGCTTTTTTCCGTCCGAAAGCGCATGTAATTTCCGTTTACGATTCACTCTGATTTGCCTCTTTCGCTCGGCTGATTTTGCTGATTCAGGCTGCGCAATGGCAAATGTGCTGGGTTCGTATTCCGAAGAACAAGATTCAGAACTCACATGGTTCTTTTTTGCAATTTAGCTGTTATACACTGCTCTTGAACACTTTAGTTGAATGCTGGTCTGTTTCCGTCAAAATGCCGTGACCGATTCATCCATGGCAAAGAAACAACTTTTTCTCCTTCCGCAAAGAACTTGCGGATAAATGTGGCTCATTAATTAGACTGATGGACAGAAATTAGTAAATGTGATGTACATATATATGTTACAGTCAAAACCCGTTTTTAGTTAGAACGCGTTCTTACTAGTTAGAACTAGTTTATATTGAGCCACTTCGTCAAAACGCATTTTGCCTAGTTAAAACTAGTTTTAACTGACTTTCGCTTTTGACCAGCAGTAAATTCTAGTTGTAACTAAGGCTATCAGTATCAACTATTTTCAACTATTAAGAACGCGTTCTAACGAAACTAGACAGAACTAGTTTTCACTAAATTTATTTAGGGGCAAGTATTAAAATTAAGAGCAACTACGTGTTGATTGAAATAAAAAACAGCATTTTTAGTATTGTGCAATGCAATATTTATTGAGAATATTGATCATACATCTAAGTCATTAACTACAGCAATACAAAAATAACCATACACTGAAGAAACATTTAAAGGAACATTACTGAGCCATATTAACTGTATTAGTTACGAAAAGAGAAACAAAATAATCATACAGTAAAAGTATATTAATGACTCATACATTTGATATAAGTTGCTACAGTCTTAATAAAAGAGAAAGGTACCAAAAAATTTAACAATTACATTTTGATTATTTGTTATAGCGAGGCAAACTGTCGTAACATTTTGAGTTACAAAGGTTTCCTTTTTTCCTACAAAAGCACCTTTTTTAAATACATGCCTTCTTGCACACAAAGCGAACAAATCCTTGTCCTGATCTTAAGGCTGCCATATTGGCAGCAGTTCTTAATGATACCTCTGTCTCTGACACGTCTTCCAGCAGCAAGAATTTCTCTTTGGACACCTCGAATTCGGATCTGGAAGAGAACTTTTAATTAGCTTGTTTGAAAGGCGATTAGGTACTTAATACATATTATAAAATATATTACAATGTAAGTATTAAAACTTAAAGAAATTAATTACTTGTATAGTTAGCAACATTTTTAGAGCATTAAATCATTGAAGTAATGAATGTATGTGACATTTGTCCTTAATTATTGAAATCAATTCAGAAGTACATACCTGCAATACAATTTTTCGAGTATCCCATATTTCGTTCCAATCTTGTGCAAGCCCTGTTCATCTTTCTGAAGAACAACTCCAATAATATTGGGGAGATCTGCTTTTGCTCTGTCGATAACAGGAATCGGTTTTATTATGTAGTCACTGATTTCTACAGTGGCGTGTGTTGAAACCAGTTGGTACTGATAGCCTTAGTTACAACTAGAATTTATTGCTGGTCAAAAGCGAAAGTCAGTTAAACGTAAACGTCGTGTGGCCAGGGCCTCCCGTCGGGTAGACCGTTCGCCGGGTGCAAGTCTTTCAATTTGACGCCCCTTCGGCGACTTGCGCGTCGATGGGGAAGAAATGTTGATGATTAGGACAACACAACACCCAGTCTCTGAGCGGAAAAAATCTCCGACGCAGCCGGGAATCGAACCCGGGCCGTTAGGATTAACATTCTGTCGCGCTGACCACTCAGCTACCGGGGGAGGACGGAAGTCAGTTTTAACTAGGCAAAACGCATTTTGACGAAGTGGCTCAGTAAAAACTAGTTTTAACTAGTAAGAATGCGTTCTAACTAAAACCGGGTGTTGACTGTAACATACAGACAAACAAATGATTACGATTTCAGAAAAATTGGACGATTTATCAAAGAGAAAGAACTGCAAGAAATTGAGTACGTCACAGCCTCACAAACTGAGCAAGTCAGTAACGCATTGGTTCACCTCTGGCCCTTGTGCAAGCAGTTATTCGACTTTGCGTTGACTGACAGAGTTCTTGGATATCCTCATGAGGGATATCGTGGCAAATTCTGTCCAGCTGCCGCATTATATCGTCAAAATCCCGATCTGGTTGGAGAGCCCTGCCCATAGTGCTCCAAACAGCCTCACTCGGGGAGACATTCGGCGACCGTGCTAGCCGAGGTATGGCTTCGCAAGCAGTAGAAACTTTAGGCGTGTGCGGACGGGCATTATCTTGCTGAAATGTATGCCCAGGATGGCTTGCCATTAAGGGCAACGAAACGGGGCTTAGAGCACGTCGACGTACCGCTGTGCTGCAAGGGTGTCGCCGATGACAACCAAAGGGTTTCTGGTATGAAATGAAATGGCACCAGGACCAACACTCCTGGTTGTAGGACCATATGACCGGCGGCAGGTTGGTATCCCATCGCTGTCTGGGACGTCTCGCTAGTCACTGGAACCGAATTCGAAGCGTGACTCGTCACTGAGGATAGTTCTACTTCAGTTAATAATTTTCCAGGCCGAATCTCTCGGAAAACACTTCAAACGGGCTTCTTAGTGTACAGAGGTCAATGGTAGTCGGCGAAAGGGACGCCATGAGCTCGGTCCTCTTTCTGTGAGCCGACTGTTAAAGGTCCTTGTGCATAATGAAGCATCAGTTGCACGTCAAATAGAAGACAATGATGAATCCAGGCCTATGAGTGTCTCTCTGACGATTGCTCGGCCCTCACATATTGTCGCCTGTCTAGGCCGACAACTTCATTCTTCACCGTGTGTTCGGCCACGGTTCACCCGTTCCTGCCAACATCACCAAACAATGGCAGCGCCCCTATTCCAATGTCTAGCAATTCGCCAATTACTCCAACTGGCTTATTTGAGCCCATTTACACATATTGCCTGAAATGCTCATATCAGCGTGTATTGTTCACGCTCTTGACTGTTCAAAAATGGTTCAAATGGCTCTGAGCACTATGGAACTTAACTTCTGAGGTCATCAGCCCCTAGAACTTAGAACTACTTAAACCTAACTAACATAAGGACATCACACACATCCATGCCCGAGGTAGGATTCGAACCTGCGACCGTAGCCGTAACCAAATACACGGAATGAGATTCACGAAGACTTCATGCCTTGGTATCGACATGTCTCCTGTTTACTATCCTTGCCAAATACTTTTTTTCCCATAGAGTGTATAAAAATAAATCCTTGTCGAGCTTAAAAAGAAACTCGTGGAATCGCTAAAACTCCCCGTACTTGATTACAGTGATCCTATTCTTCAAGGACTTCTGTAAGGGAATTTGTGTCTACTGAAACTGGCGTTGACTGTTTGAGTCTGATACATTTCACACGTTCGCTATTTCGGCCATATCGCTCCTCCCTACGAACAATTACCACGGCGACGTACCAATAACTGCGGAGACTATCATGCTCTGAGTTCTCAAACGTCTTTTCAACTATCTCACTTCCTCTTACTTGTCTTCAGCCGCTACACTACTATCTAAACAGCACAGCAGAAATACTCGTTCTCATCCAAGTAAAACCTTCCCTATATCATTAAGTGACACTACCATTTCCTCGACCGAGCGAGGTGGCGCAGTGGCTAGCACACTGGACTCGCATTGGGGAGGACGACGGTTCAATCCCGCGTCCGGCCATCCTGATTTAGGTTTTCCGTGATTTCCCTAATTCGCTCCAGGCAAATGCCGGGATGGTTCCTTTGAAAGGGCACGGCCGACATCCTTCCCCGTCCTTCCCTAATCCAATGTGACTGATGACCTCGCTGTCTAGTCTCCTCCCCCAAAACAACCCAATCCCAACCATTTCCTCGAAATCATTTCTTGTATCAGGAACCCGACTTACGAATGATCTTCCTCATTATATCAGAGAGTCTGCAGCTCACTCTCGTCAACACCTACTTCCTCGCCGCTTTTCTCTCTTCCTTGTCACTGAGTCCTTTGTTGAACATCTCGTTTTTTTTTTTTTTTTTCTTGACAGCTATTATCGCTGTCCCTTTAATCTTCTCCTCTTTCTCTATTACTTCTGTTTCTGAGTATACTAAACACAGCTTGAAATGTGTTGATCAATATTATTGTTACCCTTAATGTCCGTTATTAATAATTTATTACTGTTATTGTTTTTACTGTGTTATTATTTGTGTTGTTAATTACAACCGTGCTCATCATGCCTCAGATGTACATAGCTGAACCAGAAATATGCACAGTAATTGAGGATGTTTTGGCAATATTTTTTTGGTATGATTGGTTCCTGATCTGATGTAAGAGACAGCATTATAAGGCCCTGCCATGGTCAGACTAAATAAACAGTAATTAAATAAGTAAATTTGCACCTTCGGTAACGACAGATGTCTAATGACTTACGTAGTTACGATACTTCTAATTTTCCTATTCCTAACTGTTTTTGGGAGTGAGTATGTTCTTAAAGTTGCGTCGTGTTTGGCTCCTTGTTGTGCCTTTTCCGCATTATCAGAGTTCTATGCATATACCGAGTGAATAATCTACGACATTAGAGCTAAATATTTGTTGATATTCCTCTAGTAGTAATCATAAATCACAACAGTGACCTATACTTTTACATGGTTTATGTGTTAGTATCCAAAAGTGAAGCCAGAATTCATGTTGTAATTGCATGTAAAGTTCACTGTAAACCTTACACTATAGCATGAGTTTGCTGCATTATTGCATCACATAGATGTATATATAATCATGTTTACAGAAAAAAACAGAACATAACAAATGTGGATTTTGCTACACAATCAACTAAACATCTCTTACTTTTACGTTGTATACTACAAGCAAATAGAGAAGATGGTAAAGCAAATTTGAAGTTCTATGTGACAGTATTGACTACAGCGAACGATAAGGTATAAAGAGAGCAGTTCTGACCTTACACACATTAATCAAAAGAATAACCGTGAACTCTGAAAACAACATCAACGATATAGTCTGTCGAGTTATTTAAAATTCTGATGAACGTAGAGAAGAAGTGCTAAGAGGAACACGCGACTAATAATAACAAATAATTGGGGTTATAAAGACGAAAAACTTATAAAAACTTGTAAGAAACATTTACAACAGATATTTATAATTGGCATGATGGAGAAGCAATTTTGGAATGAAGTCTTTCAAGATTAATTTTATAGGCCCAATAAATGACAAATGACGGTCTAGACACGAGTTTATTAGTCGTTGGTCTTTTTATTACAGTATTATGGCTGACATTTATTATGAATAAGGTGAAGCTGAATATTTTTTACTAAACCTGTCTTTATTGGGCGTGTCTTTATTTGGCGTTTAATGCTGCTATAGAATATACAGCTTTCTGCTGTTTCTTAGAAACACTCGTTTGTTAGGTTCAGGTCGTACTCAGCTGAAATCCCCACTCACGTCTTCCGTTAAACGTGTGTCGACAGATTCTACAATAACCGAATCCCAGAACCAAACGATACGGGCCACGAATGGGGAAATTCACAGATATAAAAGACTCTGGTAAACCTTGGACTGTTGTGGCTCGGCACATGGGAACGCGCCTCTCCGAAATGGCGTACCTGGTCGGCTGTTCTCCTACTGCTTTGATGAGCACGCGTAGAAAGTGACTGGAAGACGGTGAAACCTCGAGTAGGCAGCAAGGTGTTGATCGTCAACGCCTCTTCTCAGAACATTGAGATCAGAAGCTTGCCCGCTCTATGAAGTAGGATAGGGTGCGATTTGTGGCAGATCTGATGGCCGACTATAATTCTGGTGAATTCACAGGTGTTTACCGGCACACCGTAGAGCGCACGTTGTTGTAGAGAACCACTACGTGTTCTCATGCTGGCCCAACAATCTAGTCACTTATGCCTGCAGTGGGCACGATACCGTAGTGATTGGATCGTGGATCAATAGAGACGTATCACCTGTGTGAAGATGAATCACGTTGTAAACAGGTGGATGACTGCTCGGTTCACACGAAGGACGCAAACTGCTGGGGAATATTTATTACGGGAAACATTCGTTTGGGTTTTCGTGGGACCTGTGGTAGTAATCGAAGGCACGATAACAACTGTGGGCTGCGTGAGTATTATTGTGGGTCACCTACATTCCTTCACGACTGATGTCTTCTCCAAAAACGCTGGCATCTTTCAGCAAGAAAGCTGTCCTTGTCACAAGGCTAGGATCATGCTTTTCGAAACCGTGCCGCTCAAAATCGCTGTTGTATTGCTTTCCACGTTCCAAAGATGGACCAACGCATAGAGAATGACTATACAGTGTCTTACAAAAAGGTACGGCCAAACTTTCAGGAAACATTCCTCACACACAAAGAAAGAAAATATGTTATGTGGACATGTGTCCGGAAACGCTTACTTTCCATGTTAGAGCTCATTTTATTACTTCTCTTCAAATCACATTAATCATGGAATGCAAACACACAGCAACAGAACGTACCAACATGACTTCAAACACTTTGTTACAGGAAATGTTCAAAATGTCCTCCGTTAGCGAGGATACATGCATCCACCCTCCGTAGCATGGAATCCCTGATGCGCTGATGCAACCCTGGAGAATGGCGTATTGTATCACAGCCGTCCACAATACGAGCACGAAGAGTCTCTACATTTGGTACCGGGGTTGCGTAGACAAGAGCTTTCAAATGCCCCCATAAATGAAAGTCAAGAGGGTTGAGGTCAGGAGAGCGTGGAGGCCATGGAATTGGTCCGCCTCTACCAATCCATCGGTCACCGATCCGTTGTTGAGAAGCGTACAAACACTTCGACTGAAATGTGCAGGAGCTCCATCGTGCGTGAACCACATGTTCTGTCGTACTTTTTCTAGCAGCACAGGTAGAGTATCCCGTATGAAATCATGATAACGTGCTCCATTGAGCGTAGGTGGAAGAACATGGGGCCCAATCAAGACATCACCAACAATGCCTGCCCAAACGTTCACAGAAAATCTGTGTTGATGACGTGATTGCACAATTGCGTGCGGATTCTCGTCAGCTCATACATGTTGATTGTGAATATTTACAATCTGATCACGTTGGAATGAAGCCCCATCCGTAAAGAGAACATTTGCACTGAAATGAGGATTGACACTTTGTTGGATGAACCATTCGCAGAAGTGTACCCGTGGAGGCCAATCAGCTGCTGATAGGGCCTGCACACGCTGTACATGGTATGGAAACAACTGGTCCTCCTGTAGGTCTCTCCATACAGTGATGTGGTCAACATTACCTTGTACAGCAGCAACTTCTCTGACGCTGACATTAGGGTTATCGTCAACTGCACGAAGAATTGCCTCGTCCATTGCAGGTGTCCTCGTCGTTCCAGGTCTTCCCCAGTCGCGAGTCATAGGCTGGAATGTTCCGTGCTCCCTAAGAGGCCGATCAATTGCTTCGAACGTCTTCCTGTCGGGACACCTTCGTTCTGGAAATCTGTCTCGATACAAACGTACCGCGGCACGGCTATTGCCCCGTGCTAATCCATAGATCAAATGGGCATCTGCCAACTCCGCAATTGTAAACATTGCACTGACTGCAAAACCACGTTCGTGATGAACACTAACCTGTTGATGCTACGTACTGACATGCTTGATGCTAGTACTGTAGAGCAATGAGTCGCATGTCAACACAAGCACCGAAGTCAACATTACCTTCCCTCAATTGGGTTAACTGACGGTGAATCGAGGAAGTACAATACATACTGACGAAACTAAAATGAGCTCTAACATGGAAATTGAGCGTTTCCGGACACATGTCCACATAACATCTTTTCTTTGTTTGTGTGTGAGGAATATTTCCTGAGCGTTTGGCCGTACCTTTTTGTAACACCATCTATATTTATTTATTATGTACGACTGAACCCTGTTGGATCTCGCAAAACAACTTGATTCTCTTTCCTGTCTTTCCACACTGCTCTCATGTTTTCTGCATGGGCTCTCTTCCTTTCCTCTGTCCATTTTGTTCCTGATTTCTTCGGAGCTTCGTTCTCTGACTTGATTCCCCATCTGTCAACTTTCTGCTTCAATACTTTTGTGTACAAAACATCTGAATAATTTATCTGAGCTTTTTTTAGGTCCTTTTTGACCTCTCTTATCCAGGGTATAGCTTTAAGTCCTACGTATTTAAGAAAGTTGTGCGTAAGTCTTGTTTTGGGAAGACTGGAGAAGTGTCCATAATCGCCTTTTTCTGTTGTCTGCTGCAAGGTTGGACAATTTCTCAGTTGTTTGACGAGGTAGCAGTCTATAACTGTCTTCTGTTTTCTTTGTCCCTAGTATCTATCTAATGATTTTACGTTTTTCCTTTAATAAGTTTTCTAGGTCACCTTTTATGTGGACTGTCAGGGTTTCACTGGTATACAGGACTTCAGGTTTTAATACTATATTATAAAGCCTAATTTTAATATGCATGAAGAGCTGCATCAAACCAGTCTCAGGACTGCAGACCACAACAACAACAACAATTTTAATGTTTTTGGACAAGAATTTTTTGTGTACACCTTGTAGGTTCTTCTACAGACCCTCTTTAGTTTTTGGAGACGATTGTTTTGTGCTATTTTCTGTCGCCTATAGATTCAAGGATTTCACCTAAGTATATTAAAAAAGGGTCGCCACTGATATGACCGTATTTTATAATCAAGTTTTGGATGTCAGTTCTTGTGGCGATGAACTCAGACTTTATGAGAAATATCTGCACACCAACTTTCTGAGCACATTCTTTAAGGGTTTCAACCTGTTCGATTGCTGTTATCTCATCATCCGCTAGTAAGGTTAAGACGTCAGCAAAAGCTAAACACGAAATTCTTGTGTCATCCTTAACTCGCCCCATCTGTATACGTTTCCAGCAGTTTTTATTCTTCAGTTCCTTTTCCTATTCGCGGATGACCTTGTCCGGCACAAGGTTGAGTAGGGGAGAAGACAGTCTTGATCAGGAAGGGCTCGGATATTTCACCCATGAATTTCACCTTTAGAGGTAGTATCGGTCAATGTTTCTTTGCTGAGGTTGCGGATTTTTGGATCTAACTCTTGTTCTTCAAGGATATCAAAAATTGCTTGTTGGTCAAATGTGTCGTATGCCTTTTTAAAATCAACAAGCGTGCAAATTATTGTGCTGTTTCTGACTGTTAGCACGGTCTTTAGATTGAAAATTTGTTCTGTGCAGGATCTACTGGGGCGAAAGTCAGCTTCGTATTCACCGATTTTGTTTTCCAGTTGCTCTCGTGCTCTTTGAAGAAAGACTGATAGAACTTTGTATGCGACCTGAAATAGAGATATTCCTCGATAATTATTTACATCAGATTGGCAAAAAATGTCGTGTGACTAGGGCTTCTCGTCGGGCAGACCGTTCGCCTGGTGCAAGTCATTCGATTTGGCGCCACTTCGACGACTTGCGCCTCGATGGGGATGAAATGATCATGGTTAGGACAACACCCTGTCCTTAAGCGGAGAAAATCTCCGACCCAGCCAGGAATAGAACCCGGGCCCCGAGGATTGACATTCTGTCGCACTGACCACTCAGCTGCTGGGGGCGGACATCAGATTGGTAGAACGACTATGTACTTATTTCGGTATCTGTGAATGCCAGTCATATATCAAAAGATATTATTCTATCGTGAAGTTAGATAATAGTTAAAACTTTAGAAAGCTGGCAATAGAGTTGGAACTATCTCCTACGGTACCTGGCAAGACACGCTATATCATGCAGATGCAGGTGCGTATTCCCGAAACGGCCAGGTATGTCCTTTGATGGCACGGCTCCGTGGAGCTGACGGGTAGTGTCCGAGCTCTGGTAACGGTGTTGCGTCAGCCGCCCCACGTCCTTGATTCGTGTTGTCGGACCACTTGCACTGGCGCCCTTACGTCACACTTATAAACACACCGGAAGTAGGACGCCAGGCGCGGCCTCTTGGAGTGCTGCACCTGTGGAGAAGACGACTCCTCGAGAGAACGCGGCAGAAGGCTTTCTCCGGTGGCAGACATGTAAACACGCCGGCTGCAGCTTTCGTCACGTCGCGTGTTGACAGTTCGGGAGAAATTCCGACAATACTGTGGGCTGCGTTACTCCATGGCTCGATTGATTCGTTGTTCCCTGCGCTCAATCTTTTGCGTAAAATATTTCAGTGTGGTGTGGGTGCCATGTAAAGGGTGGGCGTGTGAGTCTTATCCGGGTATTTGAGGAAGACAAAAGTCCGGCCCAACTCGTTTTATCAACACACTGGTTGAAATTTCATTATGGTTTAAAATATGGTGCCTGGGCTTCGATGCTGAAGCTTTCATGACGTTTCTTCTACATGTACATCTACATATATACTCCGCTAGCCACCAAGCGGTGTGTGGCGGAGGACACAATTCGCGCCAAAGGCATATTTCCCCCACCGTCTGTTCCACTCGCGGAACAATCTCTAATTTTTGAACTGTGATGCTGCGCGATTTGAAAGTTGGTGGTAATAATATATGCTCTACATCTTCGGCGAAGATCGGATTTCGGATTTAGTGAGTAGTCCCTTCCGTTTAGAGCGTCGTCTATCGGCAAGTGTGTCATACTGCAAAATTTCTATGAGTTTTATAGCGCTCTCACAATGGTTAAATGTACCAGTCACGAATCTTGCCGCTCTTCTTTGGACCTTCTCAATCTCTTGAATCAGATCCAACTGGTAAGGGTCCCATACAAACGAACAATAAGACTGGACGAACTAACGTATTGTAAGCAATTTCCTTTGTTGAAGGACTGCATCGCTTCAGGATTCTACCAATGAACCGCAATATAGAGTTCACTTTGCCCGTTACTTGTATAATCTGATCATTCCATTTGAGATCATTTCCAATAGTCACACCTAGACCGGCCGCAATGATCGAGCGGTTCTAGGCGCTACAGCCTGGAACCGCGCGACCGCTACGGTCGCAGGGTCGAATCCTGCTCGGGAATGGATGTGTGTGATATCCTTAAGTTAGTTAGGTTTAAGTAGTTCTAAGTTCTATGGGATTGATGACCTCAGAAGTTAAGTCCCATAGTGCTCAGAGCCATTTAAACCATTTGTCACACACAGATAGTTGACGGATGTTACCGCTTCCAAAGACTGGGCATTTATGGTTCAAATGGCTCTGAGCACTATGCGACTTAACTTCTGAGGTCATCAGTCGCCTAGAACTTAGAACTAATTAAACCTAACTAACCTAAGGACATCACACACATCCATGCCCGAGGCAGGATTCGAACCTGCGAGCGTAGCGGTCACGCGGTTCCAGACTGAAGCGCCTTTAACCGCACGGCCACACCGGCCGGCCGGGCATTTATTTTGTACTCGTACATTAATGTGGATTTTCGCCTTGTTACACGCAGTAGGTTACACATACTAATATTGAGAGATAACTGCCAGTCATTTCACCACGCATTCATTTTCTGCAAATCCTAATTGATTTGTTCACAACTTTCGTGTGATACTACTTTCCTGTAGACTGCAACATCATCGACAAAGTTTAATGCCGCTGTCAATACCATCAACCAGATCTTTTACGTAAATCGTAAACCGTAGAAAGCAGCGGACCTATTACACTGCCCTGGGGCACTTCATGTGTTTCTGTTGAAGTCACCCCCTTCAGGACGAAATACTGGTCCCTGTTTGTTAGAAAAGTATCTATCCAACCGTATATGTCATCGGCTAGGCAGTAAGCGCGCATTTTTTGAGCAAGCGACAGTGCGAAACTGAGTCGAACGCCTTTCGAAAGTCGAGAAATACGGCATCGGCCTGGGAGCCGGTATCTAGAGCCTGTTGTATATCATGCACAAAGAGGGCCAGCTGTGTCTCGCATGACCGCTGTTTCTTCAAACCGTGGTGGTTTCTGCAGATGAGCTTCTCAGAGTCTAGATAGGTCGTTATGTCTCAACACAAAATATGTTCCATGATTCCACAACATATCGATGTCAGCGAAATATGTGCATCCGATTTTCTACCGTTTTTATAGATTGCTATGACCTGGGCCTTCTTCCAGTCCGCTGTTCCAATGATCTCTGATAGATGATGGATAAGAATGGTGCTATATTTGTAGCACAGTCAACATAAAATCTTACGGAGTTACAGTTCATCTTGGACAACACAACGTCTCGTGCTTAAATTTCAATCTAGAAACAGTCCCTATGCAGTGTTTAAGCTATGCTTCAACTTGTGCTTTTTCCCACAGGTTCTAGCTTAACTAGGCTACTTGCTGGAAACTTTGGAAAAATAGGAAAGAGTTTCCGAGATGTCGAAACTCTAAGGCAAGCCACGAGAGCGTTTACAGTACCTGAAATTGACAGATTCGTACGCTTACAAAAGATAAATAGTCTCGCACCACCGTACAGCTTTAAACTGCCGTGAATTTTATTCCATTGTCGATTACACTACGACATTAAGTATATTTTCTACACACTAACAGTGTTTAAGGAGCTACTGACGGCAACGAATGTGACTTTTTACCATGTAGCCAGTCAGTACGGTCGTGAAGACGGCCTATACATTCCAAAACCATTTATAACGACATAAATCTTCTTGCACGTTGAATAAATAATTTTTGTATAGATTGCCTAAGGACTTTTTAAATTCTATGTCGCATGTTTCGACTACTTGACTCATAGGATACTGTAGACAGAGGAGAGATAGGTACTGTGGTAACTTACGTCCAATCATAAAACCAAAAAATGGTTCAATGGCTCTGAGCACTATGGGACTTAACGCCTGAGGTCATCAGTCCCCTAGAACTTAGAACTACTTAAACCTAACTAATCTAAGGACATCACACACACCCATGCCCGAGGCAGGATTCGAACCTGCGACCGTGGCAGTCGCGCGGTTCCGGACTGAAGCGCCTAGAACCGCTCGGCCACCGCGGCCGGCCACAAAACCAAGATAGATGTAAAATACCGTAGCACCACCTCGTGTTTGTTGCTTTTGCCTCCCACAAACAATAACGCCCTGCCAGTAGCTAATTCTTTGCTCTAGTACATGATATTTCATTGCCACGAGACTTTATTTCTGTTAGAAGTGCGATTAAAATTCAGGGTCCAAAGACATCAATAACAATATTCGCTGACGACACCGCTGCCCTCAGTGAAAGTGAGGAAGGATTACAGGATATATTGACTGGAGTGAAGTCTAGCGAGCATAGAGCATGGACTGACATTAAACCGAAGAAAGGCAAATGAGGAGTAGCAGAAATGAGATTAGCGATAAACTAGAAATTAAAATTAGAAATCACGAAGTAACGAAGTGAAGGGATTTCGCAAACTTAGAAACTAAAACCACATGACGGGTGAAACAAGGATGACATCTAAGTAAACTAGCACGAGCAAAGAGGGCATCCTGATCAGGAGAATCTATCAATATCAAATATCGGCCTTAATTTGAGGAGGAAATTTCTGAGAATGTACGTCTGGAGCACATCACTGCGGAAGTGATTCACTGGCTGTGGGAAAACAGAAACGGACATGAATGGAAGCGGTTCAGGGGCAGTGCTTTATAACGACGGCGACAATTAGCTGTACCGATAAGAAATGAGAAGGTTCTCCACGGAATAGACCAGGAAAAGAATGTCTGAAAAACTGACAAGAAGACACTATAATAGGGCTTGTGTCAAGAGGTTGACACATGAGAGGAAGTCTTTGCGACACACATAATACCAGTGAAATGATTGATTTAAAAAAGTGAAACTCTCCCAAATACGTCATACGCAACAAAAATCGTTAGCGATATGGCCACGGAGCCTTTCCCGGCGTAGTCTTTACATAATAGTTCTCAGCTTACTTGGCGGGTCAAATTCGCATTACATCCCTAGCTTTCGATGCCTGCCTCCTGGGGTTATTTCTGACTGTCGCGAATCTGGCGAGAACGGCATCTGATTGGCTGGTTTACGTCATGATGACAACACGGAAATGGCACGTACTGAGAAGACGCCATGGAAATATACTAAGTGCAGATAGCGCTGCAGACTTAAGCGATGTACGTTGCTTTGAAGCCGGCGCCGCCATGTTAGATGCCCCAAAACATTAGCAGGCTAATGTTTACGATTGCTACTGCTCTTAATTTCTGTTGTGTGCACGCAAAAATTATTTTAGATAGTAAACGTTACAGCACTTTCGTGAGTAAAACCGTGTCAGGAAGTCTTTTTCAGATTTTCTTCTGGTCATAAACAAATATTTCGAGACTTTAATTTTGTTATTCCTTTCGAATAACCAAGACGAGAAGTATGTGACGTGAAAACGTTGCTTTCGTAAACCAGCATTTTGTTTAATACAGACAGGGTATGTTCTCTTGCCGAAAATGCTGTGATGATATTTTGCTATGTTTGGGTCGGTTTTCTAAACTTTCTTACTCACTGCGTTCTCCCAGAGAGCTTTTCGGTTTGGACGGACAGGAAATCAAAAGCCAAATGACAAAAATAAAACTACTACAGTAAAAGCACACAGTGCAACCCAAATTCATGTATATAAAAGAAAACATATCTTGAAAGGGTCCATTTACAAATGAAATACGATTCATTAATCCTTTATACTATAATCAGAACGATTAGTACTCCCGAAAATAAAACAAGGTGACATTCTTTTATCGTAGTACTTCCACCAGAAGCTAATGTTTGGAACAACTGGCATAGCGGCCTGAAACGAGGCCCACGAGAAGGACACGCCGCGTACGTCACAGGACGTGACGCTACAGATCTTACGAGTTGAAGCGTCTACAGAAGGAAGCGAATTACTATTGAGATCGCTTTAATACTTCATAGCTGCGCATTTAAATAGATTCGCGCTCTCAACAATGTACTACAGAGTTAACGACTTTATTGGGTGCTTCTTCATTGAGATACTGATTTCACAGCAGCCCCCAGACGTAGCAGAGCGTTCGTGATGTATGTCGAACAAGGCGACTAGTGTGACGCCACTAATTCGTTGCGGGGCCCCGGCTTCAAGTATGTGACGTCATGAGGGTCGCGCCCTCTGCGTCTGTAGATTGTGCTCTCTGCCCAGCGTTGCTTGCAGCGCCATTACTAGCAACAGGCGGTAACTGCGAGAAGGCTTCCTCTGTGGTCTCTATTTATTAGCAGGCCGTGGTGGCCGAGGGGTTCTAGGCGCTTCAGTCTCGAAGCGCGCGACCGCTACGGTCGCAGGTTCGAATCCTGCTTCGGGCATGGGTGTGTGTGATGTCCTTAGGTTAGGTAGGTTTAAGAAGTTCTAAGTTGTAGGGGACTGATGGCCTCAGCTGTTAAGTCCCATAGTGCTCAGAGCCATTCGAACCATTTTTTTCTATTTATCAGCGACACGCTTTCATGCATTGCTTAGTGTATAGCCGGTGTTGTTTGTACACTCATTTCAACTGCTTCCTTGATGACAGAACCCCCAACATTTTAATGCGTGAGCAAGTACTCTCGATTCTTCAAACCAAATTTTGTGATTGTTTGACATTCTGTGTTTAGCCACGGCTGATTCTTAACACAGCTATCGGCAACAGTCGATATGGAGTATCTTTTGTCACGCACTCAAATAATGTAAATTCTTTGCTCTCTCAGCCCGAGGTTAACGGGTCGCAAATTTTCTTTAGTTTACCTGGATGGTCGGAATATTGGTCTGATTCATTGCCTGTTTGACCACAGCTCGTGGTCTTGCGGTCGCGTTCCCGGGGTCCCAGGTTCGATTCCCGGCGGGATCAGGGATTTTCCCTGCCTCGAGATGACTGGGTATTGTTGTGTCGTCCTCATCATCATCTTCATCATTCATCCACATTACGGTCAGAGGAAGGCAAAGGCAAACCACCTTCGCTAAGACCTTGCCTAGTCGGAGGTGCGGGTCTCCAGCATCGTCCCCTACGCTCCTCGGAGCATGGGACCTGATCATCATCAACATTGACTGTTTAGGACTTTACCTATCTTACTAATTGTTTCAGCGCAAAATGGAAGAATGCTATGTGTTGTTCCACCTGGCTTGTTTGAACGGTGCCGCGTCTTGGTTACCTTGACAACATTGACTCGTTATCACGTACAGAGTACCCGTTCCTTCTGAACGGCATCGGCATACGGTAAATCTCGAAGCTGAGGCGATCCTTGTGTGAAATATTCTTGGCTTTGTGTACTAAGTTGTTCAACAAAGCTCTCTTTTGAGCTCCACGGTGAAAGCTATGTACGTTGAGATACAATCTGTGCGCATCGGGTATCGTAAATTTTTTAAAAAAAATTGATAAACACGACGTGGTCGAACTGCATCTCATCTTTGTATAAAGTTTGGACGTTACTTCTCATTGTGCTTGTTTCACTTTTCTTGATAGTTTGGAACCAACCGAAATATGCAATTTGGAATAAAAACTCCTCAAACGTTCGAGTTAAAAATTATTTTTTTTAAGTGTCAAGTAGCTTCATGCAGTGAAACTGTTTCGGGATGTCTCTAACTTGCCAGGTGGCGAGGAACAATAGTGAATCATAGCTCCCAAGCGCATTGACCTCTAGTGACGTGTTGCGACAGGTGTCGATCTGAGTGAGCGCACAGCCCCATCGATGATGCGGCTGCCACCTTCCCGCTCTGATGGGCTGGGACAGCTGTCTCTGCCCGTGGCCGTTGATTCGCTCGCTCCAGCGAGCGCGGCGGAACGCGGACATCAGGTGAACATGACCGGAACCGCCAGTCGCATCCTCTCGTTGATTCGACGCTGCTGATGCGGAAGAAGAGACAAGGGTACTCTCTTTGTTGGGCAGTAACTGAACTTTTTATATCTAGGAAGAAAAATGAACACCATCGCCTAGGATCAAAGAGAAATAGGACTTCTACCGTAGCTTTTGGCATGCAAAGACAGCACAACTGGTAACAGAGTTGCTTGCAAGAGGCGGAGGTGCAGGTTCGAGTCTCGCCCGACATAAAAAATGTTTAAAATGGCTCTGAGAACTATGGGACTTAACATCTGAGGTCATCAGTCCCCTAGAACTTAGAACTACTTAATCCTAACCAACATAAGGACATTACACACACCCATGCCCGAGGCTGGATTCGAACCTGCGACCGTAGCGGTCGCGCGGTCCCAGACTGTAGCGCCTAGAACCGCTCGGCCACTCAGGCCGGCTGCTCGACATAATTTTAGTTTAAGGGAAGTTTCAGTAGATAGTGTAAATTTCATTCTGCAAAAAATTAAAGGCCAATGCCATGCCAGTTCCTATCCGAAGCTTCTCCCAGGGCTCCTGCGATAAGATAAACATCAGAACCTCTGTTGAGTTTGGAAGAGCTGGGAAGAGTGACAGGACGGTTGAAACTGCGGGTGGGGCCATGAGACGTCCATACACACTGAACAGCGACAACGTTATGACCATCTACCTAATAGCCGGTATGTCCACCTTTGGCGTGGATAACAGCAGTGAAGCTTCGTCGTGGCATGGAAGCAACAAGGCCTCGGTAGGTCGCTGGAGGGAGCTGACGCAGTATCTGCTCACACAACTCACCTAATTCCCTTAAATCCCGGGGAAGGGGACGAAGAGCTCTGATATCACGTTCAATCCCAGATCGGGTTCAAATCTGGCGAGTTGGGGAGGCCAGGTCATCAGCTGGTCCTCGCCACTGTCTTCATCGAACCACTCCATTACACTCTTGGCCTTGTGACATGGCGCATTATCATGTTGAAAAATGTCACTGCCGTCGGGAAATATGATCGTTATGAAGGGGTTTACGTGGTTTGCAACCAGTGCACGATACTGCTTGGCAGTCAGAGTGCCTTGCACGAGCTCTGCTCGAATCATGGATGGCGACGTGAATGTTCCCCAGATCATAATGGAGCCACCGCCAGCTTATATCCGTACTGCAGTACAGGTGTCAAGGAGATATTTCCCTGGAAGACGTCGGCTTCTCCCCCTCCCATCGGCATGAGGAAGAAGATATCGGGATTCATCAGAACGTGCAATGCTTTGCCACTGCACCAACACCCAGTGTTGATGGTCACTTGCCCATTTCAGTCGTAGTTGCTGATGTCGTGGTCTTGACATTGGCATAGGCATGGGTCGTCGGCTGCGGAGGCCAATCTTTAGGAGTGTTCGGTGCACTGTGTGTTCAGACACTCTTGTACTCTGCCCAGTATTAAAGTCTGATGTTAGTTCCGCCACAGTTCACTGCCTGTCCTGTTTTACCAGTCTGCTTGGATCAGCCTCATCCAAGAATTGCGCCAGGTGGGCGCGCCCGCGCCCCGCGGGCGCCAGGCAGTGTAGTTCAGGGCCCCGTCCGCGACCGCATGTCGCTAGTGTCAGCCTATGAGCGAGAGAAACAGCTGCGGAGCGAGTGAGACCGCACACCACTGCTCTGCGCTGGACTGTCCCGCAGTCAGATCCAACGCAAACAAAATAACAGAGGAAGCGCACCTCTGTAAAAGAGGTCGATGAGCGTTAAAACAAGCAAATCATTTACCGTTTACGTAACAACTAGTGTTCGTGTAGCAGAATTACTATGCAAAGCTTTAGACAACAATATCCAAAACAAGAATCGAAGAACGTCTTAGTTGTTTTCTGACCCACAGGTTGATTCTATTAGTACTGCGCATGCACATTCGCCATATGTACAATAGGCGTCTTCTGAAAAATATATCATTTTCTTAAATGAACTAGAGTCATAAATATCCTATTTTAGAAATAACTTTATGTAAGGGATATAGAGTCTCATTCTTACTGTTAGCAGTTACAAGTAAATATGTTTTGTTGTACTCCGGGCTACATCTCTTTGTATCCCTTTTCAGAGTTTAGAAATCGGTTCCTTAGTTTGCAGTTTTGTACGTAATAATTTTAACCGACCAAGTTTCAAAATTTATTAAAAAATATAATTAAGGTTATAAAGCTCTTTAATTCTTACAGTCAACATTGTTAAAGAAGGCAATTAACATTTTACACTTTTTTCCTTTTCGAGGAAACGGTTTTGTCAATGTTGGGTACAATATTCCCTGAGACTAATAACTTCAAAGAATTAGTCAAATTTTTATCGCCAGGTAATGAACGGTTCTTAGTTTTAGCAAGCTTTTAAAGAGAGAAAAAGCGCTCACAGATATACGTGGAACCAAACATTGAGAGAACTTAGGCAAAATACTGTGCAAAATACTGCCGTCTTCTGAAGAAGATAGATTTATATCTATTGAAACCTAGGTAAAGATTACTTTATCCTTTGCAACTGGTCGGCTGCTCTTAATCTGATAATCTGAAAAGAGGATATTTCTCTTGTGGAAGACAGCTGTAAAAGTCATCCAAAGTTTTACACATGAGAAAGCGGTCCATGAGGCGGATATCGCACTGCAGGTTCAAATGGCTCTGAGCACTATGCGACTTAACTTCTGAGGTCATCAGTCGCCTAGAACTTAGAACTAATTAAACCTAACTAACCTAAGGACATCACACACAGCCATGCCCGAGACAGGATTCGAACCTGCGACCGTAGCGGTCACTCGGTTCCAGACTTCAGCGCCTAGAACCGCACGGCCATTCCGGCCGGCGCACTGCAGGTCAATCAGCTGTAGTTGAAGCACTTGTGAGACGTCCTATGCCGAAGGGAAAAAGGGCGAACAAATATATCTGAGGCCGATTGAAGCTCACTTATCTCCAAAAATCTGTTTTCAAACCGTTCTTGTAATTCGCAAATGATTGCAACATAATCTGAAAAATCCACATCTCCTTTAACGCTGTCTAGTGAAGGAAAGTGTCCGCAATTCTTCTCGCTCGCGCAATTGTTTTTCCCACAAAATAAGTTTTTTTTTTTTTTTTTTTTTTTTTAAATGCTTGAATCGTCTTCACTGAATCAACGACACAGTGATTTCGGCGTTGGAATGAAATGTTCAAAGTATTTAAATGACCAGTAAGATCACTCAAAGCCAAATTCGCCACCCACTTAGGGTCACAAAGTAATTCTTCTGGACGTCCTTTCATTTCGAAAAAAGTATTTATTCCGCCCCTCAAGGAGAAAAACCGATGAAGCACCTTTCATCTGCTCAGCCATCTTACTTCGGTGTGGTAGGGGATGTCAGGGTATTCCGCTTCGATATCAGCCAGTAATTCTTTAAATTGGCGATGTGTGAGTCTATGCGAGCGAAGATAATTAACCGTTAGAGGAACTGTGTCCATAACATTTTTTATGTTGACAATCTTCGCACAAAGTGCCTCCTGGTGTATCATACAATGGACTGTCGCAAATAAGGAACAGCCAACTTCAGCCATTTTTCACCTCACGTAACTCAGAAATCCAGTGCGTATCCCTCGTAGCGCAGGGGCTCCATCCCTCGTTACACTGGTCAGGCGTTCTCATTTTAAACCCATTGACTCTAAGACGTTTTCCACGGCTAGAAAAATATCCAAACCCCTGGTTGTGTCTTTTAATGGTATAAGATCGAGAAATTCTTTGGTGACACGCAGATTGTCGTCGACACCTCGAATGAATATGACGAGCTGAGATATGTCCGCAACGTCCTCGGACTCGTCAAGAGCGATAGAAAGTGAAATGAAGTTTGCCGCTCTCTCCATTAATTGCTGCTCCATATCTGAGACCATATCTCCGACTCTGTGAGCAACAGTTTGAGGCGAAAGAGCTATTTTTTCAAATTTTTCCGTGAGGTCTGGTGGACAAATACAAGCCGCCGAGTCGACCAGGCAATCCTTAATGAGATTCCCAGCAGCAAAGGGTTTCCCTGTTTTCCCAATTCTCAGCGATCATTTGTAACTTGCGCACCAACTTTTCCAACCTGTTTCCTGCTCGTAGCACGCCAGAAAAGAACATACAATTAATTTTGTACAATCCTGCTTTTAAAACACTTTTATCACTTTAACAATTAATTGTTTCATTCATTGAAACTCAAATAAAAAACTAACAAAGAAGATTGGTTTTAGATGCGTTTTCCCCCAGTTTCGCTGAAAAGGACAGCGATGTGTGGTCGCAAAATAAATTTTTATCTACTGCTATATTTGCGTACAGCGGGATGGCGAGGCTTGGCGGGCGATCTGCACGGCCAGCTGAGCGACACGGCTCGACCACTGCGACAACACACGAATTCGCCCGGGGCGCTGGCCGCGGGCGATCGCAGGCGCCAGCGCCCCAGGGGCACAGTTTGGACGAGCCTGGTTTAGACTCTGACGTCCGACATCTGAAGTAAGGGGTGGCCGTCCAACCCTACGACGCCTGGAAGTGGTTTCATCTTGGTTTCGCCACGCGCTGAAGACACCACTGCACTGTTTCAACACCAGACAAGTCGTCCAAAATGCTCGTGCCGAGCCTCTGGGCCATCGCAGTATGCCCTCGTTCAAACTCAGATAATACGCGTACTTTCCCCATTCCGCACACGGACAGCACACTCACTGATTAGCAGTCATTCCTCGCCAAGTGACGCTGTTGTCACTTGAACGGATTTATGTCGATAGTAGGGTTGGGTTGGGTTGTTTGAGGAAGGAGGCCAGACAGCAAGATCATCGGTCTCACCGGATTAGGGAAGGACGGGGAAGGAAGTCGGCCGTGCCCTTTCAAAGGAACCATCCCGGCATTTTCCTGGAGCGATTTAGGGAAATCACGGAAAACCTAAATCAGGATGGCCGGACTTGGGATTGAAGCGTCGTCCTGCCTAATGCGACTCCAGTGTGTAACCATTGCGCCACCTCGCTCGGTGTCGTTAGTAGGTCGCTGATCACAATGTTCTGGCTGATCAGCGTATGTTGTATGTGAGGAGTTCATATATTCGGTAGAAGTACTGTTCACCAATTTCAATGCAGCCATCCAGATTTGATTTTCCGTGCTTTTACTACACACATTTAGGCGAATGATGCGATTTTCTTACGAAATTCCCAAGCCAAATATCCTGTCCTGTCCTTCTCAAGTCCTAACTTCTGTTTTGTTTCCTACGACAAAGTCGTCCTTTGAACATGAAACTGCAAATTGCCTTCTCCTTTCTTCGATTACGGTTATCAGTGGAGCACATGAATTAGTATAAATCCTCCGACTCTATGGTCATAGTGCATCAACCGGGATGTTTTTTCAGTGGAAGAAAACAGTGTAGACTGTGATGACAACAGAAGCTTTATGGGCGCATTTCGTCATTATGAGGCATCTTCAGAATTTCTACATGGGACAAATACATAAGAACAGATTAATGGTATGGTCCTATCTTACCTGAGTTGGGGGTAAAGCTTATTTTAAAATGCTGCTCTGGAGTTTT
Organism: Schistocerca serialis cubense; assembly: GCF_023864345.2. NCBI lineage: Eukaryota > Metazoa > Arthropoda > Insecta > Orthoptera > Acrididae > Schistocerca > Schistocerca serialis. The sequence goes on from NC_064646.1 coordinate 143,366,929, forward strand.
GTAGCATTTAAAAAAAGTTTGTACCACACTCTTACTCTAGACATGACCATACACTAAACCTGTTCTTATGTATTTTTCTCCTGCAGAAATTCTGAAGTTGCCTCAAAAAAGTGAAAAAATTTGAAAATTTATGGTAAGTTCCTATGGGCCCAAACTGCTGAGGTCATCGGTTACACACTATTTAATCTAACTTAAACTAACTTACGCTAAGGACAACACACACACCCATGCCCAAGGGTGGACTCGAACCTCAGACGGGGGCTACCCCGCGCGGCTCACAAAAGTGAAACGCGTCAATAAAACTTCTGCTGTCATCGCAATCTACGCTGTATCTCCTACTAACACGTGAAGTAGCTTCCTCACGATGCTGTAGTCTTTCCTGATTATCGGCCTTTTCAGTAATTTTCACTCTAGTTTTATGACGATGTAGTTGAGTTGGATTTTTGTTATTACTGAGATGATTTTTTGTCGTAAATGTCCTTCTTTAATTGGTGAGCCACTTCCATTTTTGGCCCTCTATTTTTGTCTGTTTCTTTATTTTTAGCGTTTGGCTGTGTTACTTTCCCCAACTACTTAAATTTTATTTACGCATTCGGTGCGGACGCTTCTACAAACTGCTGTATGCACATTTGCAGGCCACCCACTGACACAGTTATTTGGGCTAACTGACAATCGAGTGCAGAAAATCATATAATTCTTTTTTTTTAAGTTGGTGCTCCCGGCAAAAATTCATTTTTCTGTCCCCGGCGTCACGTGCGAAGTGAGTCCGTCTCCACTGGACTTTACATCAGCAACGAAATCCTCGTACATTCCTTGTTCGGGTTCGTCAGAATTGTCCAAGCGGCCGTAAGGTGCTTACACCCGCGAATGTACTACGTATTTATTTTGGATCCTGTCTCGGCTAGTTTTGTATCTTCGTTTTGGAATGGTACGCTCTATACATTCGTGCCCAATTTTATGATCAGGGATGTACTATATGCTGATATATTTTGATTTTTTGTGCAGCAAGTGGATCATGATGCTGTAGAATGCGCAGCTGCAGTAATTACCGGAATCAGATAGCAGCAACAATTGCACTTTTGTTTTAGATTACCGCGACCGGTCTCTTGACACTTTCACGTGTCTCACCAGTCCATCCAGATACTTTGTATTATATGTATCGTCGCAAGTCTCGTGCACAACTTCCTTTCCTATTTAAAACCTAAATATGCTCCCACGACTCTAGAGTCATAACCACTTGAAAAGACCGTCGGTGGCCGACATTTTAATGTATCGCGGTACAGTAAACTGAGGAACTCTTCAAACGTTTTTTAA